>NC_085140.1:187776099-188076099 GCF_024139115.2 Armigeres subalbatus | reverse complement strand
ATCTTACGTATCTTACCGCTAGGCTAAGGAGGGCCCCAATTTTTCCTAGTAGATATTAACTACTATCTCTATCGCCTCGCCTCGTATTTAGCAGTATTCAAGAAACCTTAGGAAAGATCGCAGTTCCAGCCATGTTGGCCACACTTGAAACGGATGCTCGAGGGTTTGAAGATTCGATCCAAGGTATCTAAAATAGAGGTCTATATCTATATATAAAAGTGAACTTCTGTCTGTCTGAACCTTATAGACTCTGCAACTACTGAACCGATCGGCGTGGTTTTTGGGGCCGGGGAAGGTTCGAGACCCCTCCCTCCTTTAGAAAGGAAGGCTCCCATACAATTGAAACAGTTATTTCTACATAACTCGAGAACTACGCAAAGCATAAATCAATTTTAGGCGAAACAAAGTTCGTCGGGTCTGCTAGTATAGAATAAAAGACAATAATAAGGTCTAGGTATTGACAGATTTTTCGACCTACCAATTGAATGAATATGCTTACAGTTCAAAGTTTGCTGATTCTACCCAACATGCCGCAATGTGGGTAGCTACATTGAAGAGATCTGAGATCAGAAGTCATTCTAGCCCTGTGTTTGAGGTAGGTGGGAAGCCTGAGCTACGAGGCATTATCCTTACACTAGCTTCTCCTGAAGTTCCTTCTCTTTTGAAACCCGCTCTCGCACGATGCACATACGGTACAGATCAGATCTTCCAACAGAAGAGGAGATCCAGGCGATGCACCTCAATCACAGCTCGACCTTGCGAGCGCTAGACGTATTCGATACACCGCTGATCAAGTTTGATGTTGGATTCTGTCCCCACTTAACATACACTTCCCGAGCAAAGTAAGATAACTGAAATGATATCAAACAGAAAATACGCTAAGTTATCCTTGTTTTCATTTTGATATTTAGTTATTTTCAAGGGCGTAGATGGAAAGGTGGATATTTTCAACGGGTACTGACATGAATTCCCTTAAACATGTGCACTTTACGGTCCAATCATATTCAGAAAGAGGTGGCTGAAATTCAAAAGATTCCCAAAAACGTATTAGTAGATTTCTCCTTGAAATGTTTGTATTCTGTTTGAAATTCCTTTATTCAATTGTGAAACTCAATAATAACATTGATACTATATTCAGTATTGTGGATTTTTTAAATTGTTACCAAAATCTTTTGAAAATCTTAATATGTATAGTTTTTAAAATCATAAACCACTCTTCGTAATATTTTTTTGTGATGTTAGTTCTTTATGGCATTATAATTTTACTCTAGGATGTCAAAAACTGGAATTAACTATAGAAATGATAGATTAGTTTTAGGCTCTATCAATTATTCCAAGAAGAAAAAACGTTCGTACCATACGGCCCAGAACCACCCACGACGACTGTCCGTGAAGTGATTGTGAGTTTTTTTTATGTTGCGTGGAAAACGCAATAGCTTGCCGACCATAGGATTGCCGGATAGTCTCCTCTGTCCTCATTTGATTAAGGCCAGAGCGTTAATGAATAAAGCGTCCAGTGAATGACTAAATTTGTTATGATTAAATCATTCATTTCTATGATTAAAGATTAAGATTAATGACTAATTCATTTTCGACAATGATTAATGATTATGATTAACGATTAAATTAATTTTTGACAATGATTTACGATTATGATTGATGAATAAAACGTTTGGAATATGATTAACGATTACCGATCGTGATTAAATGTTGACACACTATGTGTATGATTAATGATTAACGATCGATATGATTAATGAATAATGATTATGAATAATCAAATTAAATGATTTGCAAAGTGATCAATGATCAAGTAACCTATCTACCAAATTGTGTCATTAAAAGGTATAAAAATTGTATGATTATGATTAAAGATTAATGAATAAAAGCGATGTATGCAATGATTGAAATTGATGATTAAGGAATAAACTGAAAACAATCACGAATATGATTAGTGATTAATGATTAAATGTAAAAATCTATGATTAACGATTAGTGATTAATGATTGAATCGTATTTACTGTATGATTATGATTAATGAATAATGATTAAATAACCCATTATTCATTAATCATGTTTAAATCTATGATTAATCACTAATGCTCTGGTTAAGGCTGGATTACAATAGCGCGTTGCTATTGTAAAATAGTAGCAGAATTGTGCTTCGCGCGTTACGCATTGTTGTACTAAATGTTTTAAATCAACCACGTCACAACGTCGGACACGCCGGTTTTGAAAATATTCTAATTTAGCGCTTGACGCTGACGAAAATCAAGCAAACAACCAAGTAAAAATATTGCTCTTCCAGAGAAAACTTTCCTCTTTTCGGCTCAATTTATGAACTAAAATCCTTCTCATGTAATTGTAATCCCTCCAAAAACAATTAGGTAACTATTTTTTTTTTAAATTCGTGTGGGAATTCCTTGACAAGTTTTACTTTTAGACATTTCTCCGGCTATTCTATTCTAGCTATTCTAGAAAAATCTATGATTTCGCTCCATAATTTTACTTGTAAATCTATAAGAAATTCCTTCGGAAATTCTTCTAGGAAGTGCTCCGGAAATTCCTCCAGAAACTTTCCCTTTAATTCCTCCGGGCTCTCCTTAGCCGTGCGGTAAGACGCGCAGCTACAAAGCAAGACCATACTGAGGGTGGCTAGGTTCGATTCCCGGTGCCGGTCTAGGCAATTTTCGGATTGGAAATTGTCTCGACTTCTCTGGGCATAAAGTATCATCGTGTTAGCCTCATGATATACGAATGCAAAAATGGTAATTTGGCTTAGAAATCTCGCAGTTAATAACTGTGGAAGTGCTTAATGAACACTAAGCTGCGAGGCGGCTCGGCCCCAGTGTGGGGATATAATGCAAATAGGAAGAAGAAGAATTTCCAGGAATTTTTGCCGGAAATACTTTCATGAATTATATAGCGAAATCCTCCAGGATTTCATTCTGGAATTCTTTTCGCAATCACTTCAGAATATCCTTCAAGAATTCCTCCAGAAATTTCTCTAGGAATTTCTTCAGGAATTCGTCCAAGTAGTTCCCCGGAAATTCTTCCAGGTATTTTTCTGGGAATTTCTTCAGGTACTTCTCCAGGAATTCCTTCGAGAATTTCTCCGGGAGTTTTTCCGCGGAATTGTCCTGAAATTCTTTCCGGACTTCACTCGGAATTCACTTCAGAATTTCATTCGGAAATTAATTTGAGATTTCCTCTAGGATATCTTCCAAGAGTTCTTCCAGAAATTTCTTTAGAACAAACCCCCGAGAATTCATCCGGTAAATTCTTCAGCAATTCATCTGGGAATTCTTTCAGGATTTCATCTGGTAATTTCTCCATTAAATCTTCCTGGTCTTCTTCTTCGTTAGCATTACATCCCCCACTGGGACATTGCCGCCTCGAAGCTTAGTGTTCATTAAGCACTTCCACAGTTATTAACTGCGAGGTTTCTAAGCCTAGTTACCATTTCTGCATTCGTATATCATGAGGCTAACACGGATGATACTTGTATGCCCAGGTTAGTCGAGATAATTTTTCATCCGAAAATTTCCTAGACGGGCACCGGGAATCGATCCCAGCCAGCCTCAGCATGGTCTTGCTTCGTAGCCGCGCGTCTTACCGCACGGCTAAGGAGGGCTTCCTGGTATTTTCCTGGAATTCTTTAAGATATTTCGCCGGAAATTCCTTCAGGAACTTTTCCAATAATTATTTCTGGACTACCTTGTGGTAATTCTTCCGGACCTTGGACCTTCCGGAATTCTTGTGGGACCTCCAGGCTTTCTTTCAGGAATTCATTTTGGATTTTTTTAGGAATTTATCTATAAATTCCTCCAGAAGTTCTTCCAAAGATTTCTCTGGGAGTTCCTCGGGGAGGTCCTCTAAGAATTATTCCAGATGTTCATCCTGGAATTTTTACGGGATTTTATCAGGGAGTTCATCCGGGAGTTCTTACGAGAGTTCCTCCGGAAATTACTCCTAGATTTCTTCCGGAAATTCTTCCAGTAGTTCTTCAAGAAATTCCTCCAGAAGTTCCACCGGCAGTTTTTCCGAGAATTTCTCCAGGAATTCCCCCGTAAATTACTCAGGAAGTTGCTCCGGGAGTTCCTCCTCAAAGGAACACCCGTAGGAACTACCGGTGAAACTACCGGTAGAATTCTCGTAGAAACCGAAATTTCCGAAAAAACTGCGGGAGGAACTCCCGTAAGAGCTCCCGAAGTAATTTCAGGAGGAACTCCTAGAAGAATACCTATCCAGCTTTCCACGCTCGCCATAATGGCGGCTGCTATAAATATTTCTGACAGTAACTGCTTCCGACGCCGAACTGCATTCGACGCTGTCGTATCTAAGCAACAATTTTTACTTTGTTTATTTACGATTCTCAGAGGAAAAACTATCTTTACAATTGGGTTTAAAAAGTTTTTCCTTTCTCGAAACACTTATTACCGTGCGGGACCGAAATCCGTACAGCACCGAAATCCGTCCACCTCATGAGATATCAATATATTAAAAGAGGTTAAAGGTAATTAATGTAGGAATAATTAATCTTATCCTGTTCAGATACTTGACAGTAAGCTTCTTGGGCATAGAATTGGAAAAAAGGCTTTGAATATAAAACAACATAAATCAAAAACAAATCTCCACCCACCAAACGCGGAGTTTGTGCCGCCATTTTGTTTTCGGGTAGAGCATAATTGCATCAAAAGTAACTGTGTTTTAATTGCTAATTGCAAATCATTACATAAGATAAGCGGAATACAAATAGAAGGGATCGCTTCTCAAGGTGCGTATCGAACTATTTACAGTGGTAGTTTAGTCAAACAGACTGTTTTAATTTAAATATTTAGTGAAGAAATAGCTGTACGGATTTTGATCCTTTGATTCGAAAAAAAAATACCGACGTCAATTTGAACGGATATCGTTTGTCTTCCTTCGGAGTGTGTGGTACCGAAACTTTAACTCTGAAAATATTCTTACGCGGAGTATGTTATCCAACCCTCATAGTCCTCATAACAAAGATGCTTTTGACTGGATTTTACATTCGAAGCGATTATGGAAGCCGCAGCAAAATTGTGCTCTTGGTAGATTTTTTTTACTTAACCTTTCGCATTCCTTCCTTAAATCAAAGTTTTATTAACATGTTAGTGCTCTACCAACATCATTGGCACCGCACTCCTCAACTGGAACACAATTTATCTCAACCGTAGAGTAAATATTGTATATATTTCTGATATGTGGGTCTTTTTTGGGATTTTTTTTTCTTTATTTTAACCATGAATAAAGATAACGCAAAGCGGGGAAAATAGATCATGTGCACAAAAGTAACGAGAAGTAAAAGGGGATTTAAAAAATATTGCTTAAGCTGATAATGAATATGCCATATACCACGGGGATCACAAGACTCTTAATTGCACAGTCAGTGGCAATGATACCATTACTGTTGGACACGTACACTCGAAAGAAAAACTTATGGGCCAATCGAGATCCGTTCAACTTGACGGTCTAAGTAATTGAGACAATTTTCCTAGTCCTGCTGAATAGCTCCAACAAGGACCCGCGTAAAACGGGATTTTGATCTACAAACAAGTGTAATCTGCATGGTTTTTCAGTTCTCTGTTATCATAACATGTTCATTCACCCTTCTTGGTCTGAAAAATTTTTCTCGGTTACTTCCTTCGAGCTCAATAGTATTGCTTCACCAGACGTTCGTGAGAGCATCAAGTATTATCGCCAAAACCTACAAAATATAAATACATATCGTAAAAACAGTTTTTCCTCTGAGACTCATAAATAAACAGAGTGAAAATAGTTGCTTAGATACGATAGCGTCGCCAATTCGGCGTCGGAAGCAGTAACTGTAATAGCAGCCGCCATTATGACGAGCGTGGGAAGCTGGATAAGACCTCCCGGAGGAACTCCCAGAGAAACAATCGAAAGATCTTCGGGAGGAATTTCCCGCTAAATTTCTGAAGAAAGCCTACATTATTTCCTGAAAAAAAGCCTGAATGATTTCCTGGAAGAGCTACTGATGGAACTCACGGAGGAATTTCCGAAAAAACAATCTTGGAGAATTCATTTTATAGTCAAATCTCGTCTAGCTGAAAGCTTTGTAGAAGTATTTAGCTAGACCATCATCATCATCAGAGGACCTCCCGGAGAATTCCCTGAGGAGCTCCCAGAGAAAGTGTCGGAGGAGCTTCTGGAAAAATTCCAAATATCTTCAGAAAAATATATTAAGCTCTTTTAGTGGAATGTATTAAACCGTCTAAGACGAATTAAGTACTGTCCATTTAATTCCACTAGTTAATTTTCGTAATCTTTGCAGATACGTATTTCGACCACAACTGTGTGGGTCGTCTTCAGTGTCTTGTACTTGACTCGACTTCAAGTCGAGTCAAGTACAAGACACTGAAGACGACCACAGTTGTGGTCGAAATACGTATCTGCAAAGATTACGAAAATTAACTAGTGGAATTAAATGGACAGTACTTAATTCGTCTTAGACGGTCCAAATATCTTTCCTGAAGAAGCCTAAATAGATTCCAGAAAGAAAGCCTGAGGAAATCTGCATAAATTCCCGTAAGAATTTTCAGAGGAACTCCCGTAGGAACTGCAGATCGGTGGAAATCCTGGAGGAATGCCTGGAGGAACTCCTGGAAGAATTAACGGAGGAATTTTCGGAGAAACTCCTGGCGAAACTAATGGAGGAATTCCTGAAGACATTGCCGAAAAAGTTTCTGGAGGCATTCTTAAACAATCCCTGAATCCCTGAAACAACCTGAATGCCTGGAGCAAAAGAAGTTCCTGGAGAATTCATTTTCTGCCTATTTTATAATAAATATTATTTCAGAGTGGATTTGTTTAGAAATTCAGATGTATGGTTCTAGTTTCCTGAAACTTCTTGAAGAATGCAGGATTTTTATAATATTCATTATTGTTGTTAAACAAACGCACAACGCGAACGTTGCATTGTGGGCGTGAATTGAATGCGTCACGTTTATTGGCGTTGCGTTTTAGTACAAAACGTTGACTTCAACGCCCAGCGCGACGCGAAACGCAACGCGCATTTGTGATCCAGCCTTTAAGAGCTAAGCAGAATGGATACGTTTGCGTGCGTTTTGACAGTACATGTCATGCTCCGCTGTTTACTGTTGGATGTGGATTTGGTTTCAAAGTTTTTGGATAAGGCCCTCCTTAGCCGTGCGGTAAGACGCGAACAACCCCTATATAAGTTTATACATTGTAAAGGGTTTATAACGGTGTTCAATCAGAGCAACATTTTTCTAATCGAAATCTATGATGGCCATATTGGAAATGGAGAACCATCTTCAAGTCAGTGAAATTTATCACTGGAATTTATGATTAGACGGTGTTTTCACCGCGAAAGATTCGTTTCTGGTAAAAGATATAAAAAACAAACATATTTGGGTGTAATATCAATAAATTTAGTGAAGATTTACGATATTGATGTTATAATAATTTTAAATTTATTGCCCAGAACTATATTATTTTGCGGGCGCGTAGTGTTTAATCTCATTTTTGCACTAGCTTTCACCATGAAATCGAACGCGCACCTCATTTCCATGAAAGTACATTAAAAAAAACCTTGAAAAGTATTATTTTGTAGTCATCCTCATCATGATTTTCATCAACAATTTAGTTTGTTATTATTTGTTTGCAAGGTTTTGTTTCTCTTTTTCCAAACAACATTTTTGACAGCTGCCGCAGCCAAATTCCCTTTTTTGCGGGCGGCTTGAAACGGATGTTTATATACTCTTATAAGAGGTTTATAGTGGTAATCTAGAGAGGGGCATTTGGACATAAGGTACCCCGGGGCAAGTGAAAATACGGGGTAAGTGGGTACTATGACTGCAGATGAATCGATGAACGGTTTTAATGGCAACAATGTTCTAGAAAGATGAAGCAGAACTATAAACGAATTTACCCGACACAAAAATATTTGGAATCAAAACCATTTGATGCACCAAACTAATGCTATTGCTTGATCATGACTTTAAACTGCCGGGAAAATCTACTACTTTCATTTTAATTCAATGGAATTCCAACTAAATAGTCGTTTCTAAATTTATCATTGATGTGTAAAGTGAATATTTTGAGCAACTAAATAATTGTGTGACATCGAAAACGACTTAAATTTTTTAATTAAAGCCGAAATCTGCCATTTTCATTTGCCCTTGAATTTGACCATACATGGGACATATTTGAATAACATTTTCGATAAAGCTATTTTAATTGTTTTTATATGACTGTCTAGTGAAAAATAACTTTGTTATTCATATATCATATGGATCTGAATCAGATACAGTTTGAATTTGTTTTTAAAAAGTATTGTACAGTTATTTACCAAATGTGTGTTTTTCATTCTGAAAATTATCTCCCGCATGAAGAAGAGCAATGACTATAATTATGCGATATTCTTCTGTTCACATTGCAAATAATCTATTTATTCTACAATAGGTCAACAGAATTTGTCTTGCGTTTTGTTATTTTCAAACTTCGCATCAGGTTTTCGATAAATAAAGTGCCTAACACATGAATTGGCTAGTTTGTGTGTTACAAATTAAAAATACTGCGCATCGCTGAATAAAAACGTTTCTTCTGAAATATTGATTTATGTAATAATTTGTGTTCTAAAAAGAGAAATATTTATTCATACGAAAAGTGAATGTTTATCCTTGCCACCTAAAACATTTGGTACAAAAGTAAGCTAATAAAGAACAAGACAACAGCCAAATAAACAGTAAATCGGCTGTTGTCTTGTTTTCATATCTGCTAAGATTATAATCCCTTTCTTGTTGCAAAAATAAAGTCCGACATGCAACCAATCTCCATCCATGATCTGAAAATACTAATACTCAGAAATAATATGATCAGTATATCTACATTCCTCAAATTAGTTTCGTTCGACAGTAGAAAACAGAATAGGTCCCACTTGCCCCGTTTGAAGGGGTAAGTGGGTCCTGAAGGTAAATTTATTTCTTGCACTACCAATATTTTTGTAATTGAATAAATGGGTTCCAACACCTCTACACTTCAACAATGGAAGCATATAATGATGTATCCGTGGTTAATGTTTTGAAATAACCTGTTTTCTAAGTATGCGTTAACAATTTAGCTGAACTAGCGTTTTTTTAGGTCCCACTTGCCCCGGGGTACCTTATCTTACTCTTATAGTGGTCATCAGAAGGTAATCCTGTAGTATTTGGTTTTATTGTTAGTTCTTGTAATTCGATCTTGAAAACCATTCCTAGAGCGGAATAAAACTTGAAATGTTACTTGGGCTACGATTCAGAAGGAGTGTATAACATTTCGCTGAAATCATGGAATTATATCCTACCTCCGAGGACGCTACCATTTAAAGAAAGCATTACCCCTTCTTTCACCCTATTCCGGGCAGATTCGTTCTTTTTAAGAAGGTTTTATCAACTCCTTTCGTCTTATACCGGGCAGCTGCATCCATTTAAAGAATGCGTTACCCCTCCCTTCGCCTTCTTCGCGTTCTTCTAAAGAAGGCATTATCAACTCTTTTCGCCTTATACCGGGCAGATGCATTCATATAAAGAAGGCGTTACCCCTCCCTTCGCCTTATACCGGGCAGATGCGTTCTTTTAAAGCAGGTAATATAAACTCCTTTCGCCTTATACCGGGCAGATGCATTCATTTGAAGAAGCCGTTACTCCTCCCTTCGCCTTATACCGGGCAGACGCGTTCTTTAAAAAAAGACATTATTAACTCCTTTTACCTTATACCGGCAGAGGTGGTCGGGTTTCCCCGAAACCCGAATCGAACCCGAACCCAACGGGTTTGGTTTAGACCTGTGTGCCGGTCACATAATCGGCGGCGGTGGCGTAGTGGTCACTTTTGCCCCGGCGGAGGCGGCGTCACGGCGGCGCGCCGTTGGCTTCTATCGGCGGCGGCGTGAAAAATCAATTTTAACGCGGATTTTTGAATTCACGTGAATTTGATTCACACGGTACGAATCTCCCGTATAAAAGTCGACTTCAGTGGATTAAATTTGTAATATTCTATGTTTGTCGATCATCAAATAGAACGTTCCATAGTAAATTACCAAATTACCTAATAAGTACCTGATCTCAAAATGTTATTTAAATTAAAACTCTTATTATAATTCTCTAATTTTGATGAATCAAAATATAAAAACGAATCCTGCTTCACTTTTCGTAACCCTTGAGCAGTATTGAAAATTAAACTTCGGTGTCGAAGGACTAATTTGTTAATATTGTTTCCAAAAGTTTTCCTAATTCAGGACTTTGCTAAAATCCAGTCGATTTACTTCTCAATATATCTTAACTTTCAGAAAAATTCTATCTACTATTCTTTGAGTTACATATACAATGTTTAAGCGGCTGCATATCTAGTATATTTAGAGAATTTACAGTTCGTTCACCTGCTGTGACCCTTAGATCCTGGAAGGACATTCACGATGGAATGCACTAATGACAACCACAATGGACAGTTTACTCCCCACCTTGCGTTCTTGTATGCACAAATCTCAATAGATGATCAACATAACTAAAATGAGCTCTGGCTGATATGGTAAAATATGACAAAAAAGTTCTTGGTGGAGTTCCTGAAGAGATTTCCGGAGGAACACACGATTTTTTTTTTGACGTTTCATTATAAATTCCTTTGTAAAACCCTATGGAAACTGCGGAAACTCACACAGGCATTTTTTTTTTAAACCATTTAGGTTCTCGTTGAAAAAATTCCTTTAGTAAACCACAAGTAAAACCATAGAATATTCTTTTAGGATTTCATTCGGAAATTTATTAAGGAATGAAATAGTTTCCGAAAGAATTCCTAAAACAATTTCCGGAAAAATTGCTGAAAATATCTTCGAAGGGGTTCAGAAAGGACTCTCCGAGGGAATAGCGAAAAGAGTTTATAAAGACATTTCTGTCAAAATTTTTGAAGGAATTTTTGAAAGAACTTAGTGTAAAAATAGTTCGTCCGAACTTGACAAACTTCACTATTGATCCCACGACTGACTTCCCACAAATCACACCAATGAAAAACAAAACCGAACTAGCTTGTTTGCTTGCATGCTAAATGTAGACTCGTTTATTCGTCATAAGGAACAAAGGTTTGGGCACGCAGGCCTTGCTAATTATGTGTATAGGTATTTTATAATTTTACCCGGTAGCACCGACTTCAAAACTAATTCACATTAGGGAACCGAAGGAATTCCCGCAGAAAAATCAGAAACAATCTTTCCAGTAAATTTCGAAAAAGTGTTCTAGGGAATTCTTAGAAGAATTTCCGAATGGTTCCCAAAAGCAATTTCCGAAGAAATATCTTTGAATGAATTTCTGGAGAGATTCCCGAAACAATCAAAAGAAATTGAGAATATTGTGACGGAATTACTAAGTAAGGGAATTGTCCAAGAACTTCTTCCTAAAGTTACCAAAGAATTTTTAAAGGAATATCCGTATAAACTCCCAAGGAACTACTGAAAGAATTCCTATGGGAATTTAAGGAAAAGTTGTCAGAGAACTTGCTAAGGCACCCCTAAAGAAATTTCTAAAAAAAGAATTTTTCCTAAAAAAAATCGAAGGAATTCCTTAAATAATCCTCCATATTAATTTCCGAAGAAATTCTTAAGCAAACTTTCAAAGACTAAACAATTTCCGAAGGAATCTGTAAATGGATTTCTGAAGAAATTTTTAGAGAAATTCCAAAATATTTTCCGTCGATATTTTAAAAGGAATTTGCGAATGATTTTACGGAAGTTATATCCGGAAGAATTTCTAAGAGAATCACGAAAGAATTCCTAAAGGATTTTATGAAGCAATTCCTAAAGCAGTTTCCTACGAAATTTCCAAAAGAACAAACCTTAACAATTTTTCTAAGGCTTTTTTAAACAAAGGAATACGTGTAGGAAATTCTGACGTCATTCCTGAGGTAAATTTTAAGGAATAACCGAAAGATCTTTCTGGAATTCGGTTTTGTAGAACTTTTTGAGGCAATTTTCTAAGGAATTCCTTAACGAATCTTCAAAGGATTCTCTGGAGGAAATTGCCAATAAATTACTAGGAAAAATTCCAAAGGAATTCTTGAAGAAACCTAGGAATTACATCAGAAATACCAGTAGGCATTTTTTCTGAAATTCTATTAGGAATTTCTTCGTATTTTCCTTAGAGAATTCCTTCGGGATTTCTATCATAAAATCCTTCAAAAATACCGTTATGGATTCCTCTGGAAGTTCCTTTAGGAATTCTTTAGGGAAGTATTTTACCTTCAAAAACTCTAAGTTAATTATCTCTAAGGAATTATTTTCGAAAATCCATTCAGGTTCTCTTTTGGGAATGCCTTCACAAATTTATTTGGAAATTACTGCACTAAGCCCTACACAAATTTCTTAAAAAATAAACACCTCCTAAAATTTATTTGGGAGCTCCTCCAGAATTTAATTTCTTAAATAATCAAAAAAATACCGCCCGGAATACCATCGGATATTCTTCCAGGGATTTCTTTAAAAGGTTATTCGAAAAACTTCCGAGATTTCTAAAGATTTTTTTTCGAAAGATCTTCCAGGAAATCCTTTGAAATTTATTGAAAATGTAGTTGTTTGCGATGTAGTTACTTATTGAATTTTCGAGAAAAAAATCCAAAAGTAAACAACCAACACTAAAAGACTTTCGGAAAGATAAACGCATTTTCAAAGAAATTCCTGCAGGAAGTTCCGGTAGAATTCCCGGAGAATGTTTTAAAGGAATTGCTGGAAGAAGTTCTGAAAAAAATTCCTCATGCAAATTTTGAATGAATTCCTTATGGATATCTAGAAGAATTCTTTCCAGCGATTCATGAAAAAATGGCCGAAACAATTTCAAAAGGAAAAATTTCCGAAGAAATTCTCAAAAAAAATTTCAGAAGACATCCTCAATCAATTGGATTTTTTTAGGAATTCCTTAAGAAATTTCCGCTGGAATAGCTAAAGAAACTTCCAAAGGAATTCCTCAACGAGTCTCCGAAGGAGAATGTAAGAATTCGTAGAACAAAATCCAAAAGCATTCCTTTAGCAATTTCCGGAAAAAAAATCGTAAAGGATTTTCTAAAAAAAATCCGTGAAGAAAATTCTTAAGGAATTTTCGGAGAAATTTTGTAAGGAATCTCCGAAGGAATACCCAAATTTCTAATTCCTAAATAATCTTCTAAGGTTAAAAAAATAAAAACTTTCGGTGGAATAACTGGAGGAATTATCAAATAAATTTCTTGATTTATGTCCAAACTAATTTCTGAAATATTTTTCGAAGGAATTCATAAATGAATGTTTGAACGATACTTCTATGAATATTCTCAATATACAATAAAATTAAATTTTCGTAATGTTTAAAAATACCTGACGTTTTAAATAAATAATTTGACTAAATCTAGACCAACATTTGAAAATGGCGTAAATTGATTTAAATAAATAAAAAAATATCAAAATAACTAATGGCAACTTAACTTGAAATTTCTAAAATGCAATAATTTACCTGCACCAATGCCAGATGCTTTAAGAATGGGGATGATTTGGGCATGTATCTAGGCCCCACAAAAGCTTATGAACCATACAACAAACCCATTTTGCGAGTCACCTACAAATTTAGGTACCCGACTGAATGAGTCCTTGGCTTAACGCATACCAAAGATTTTTTTTTCGGGTTCGAAGGAAATTTACTAACCGGGTTCGGGTCGGGCTCGGGTTTGCAAAATGCGAAACCCGACCATCTCTAGGGCAGACACATCCATTCAAAGTAGGCATTATCTTTTCTTTTTGATTTATACCGGGCAGAAGCGTTAATTCATAGAAGGGATACCTCCTTCCTTTTCTTAATACCGAGCAAACGTGTCCAATTCAAGAAGGGATTGTTTTCTCACTTTGCGTTATACCGACCGGATGCGGTCATTCAAAGAAAGCATTTCCTTCCTTTATTATTTAAATCACTATCCAAAAGATTTTAACCCGGATTTCATGTAACTAAGCAGAAATCGGTTAATATTCCAATGATAATTGTTCTAACTGGATTCCGCCAAATGGCAATGATTTTCAGTGAAAAGGTGCATTCTGCGAAATGTCTTTCGGAAAAAAGGTGCATTCCGCGAAATGTGTTTCGGAGATTTGGTACATTCCGCGCAATATCGCACCGCGAAAAAAAAATCGCGAAATGTTTTTCGGCGAAATAGTAACAACCATTCAGAAGACCTAAATAAGTTGGCCAACACCCCCTTCCCCCGCCCCTCAAAATTCTGGCTACGCCCATGGTTGCACTCGAATCGGTCAAGTACTTCTATATGAAATGTGTTTACCAGAAAAAAAACCCCGAGCCTCCTATCAAAATGGTTTTTGGAGTGAAATTATAGCCTTCTGGTACAAATTGTTGTACGAGAAAGGCAAAAATCCTTAACACCGCATTTCCCAAAAATTGGCAGTTATAATGAATGTTGTCGTTCACCCGAGACCACAATACACTTGAAACTTTCAAGTTGAACGGTTGCCTAATTTGTAACAGGCTTAATAAATATTTAAACAAGTAGGGGAGATGCGGTCAATATGCGCCCCCTAAGCTAATAACTTAATTTAATGGTGATTTCCTTCGAAAACATGTATTTTCGAAGTGTTTATCAATAATCTAACATGTCAGTCATTATATAAAGTCCATGTAAAGCCAGCAACATTGCAACAAAACGATTTTATTCCAAAATTGAACATTTCAATCCGATTCTGGGCAATATGCGCCACCCAAAAATGATAATCAAAAGATTCCAATATTTAACACCAACATTTTCTTTTCTATTTTCTATTCTGCACAAGATTAGTGTCAACTCTATCATTTCAGTCAATGTCTCAGACTGATGGTAATGAGGTGAACATGTTTTTGGTATCTAAAGAAAAGCATTGAGCATGAGCATGAGCAGGATAACCGTACAATTCGTAGTTGCTACTCCGTGATTGACTAGAACTTGCGAAATTGCACAGGGAACCAATTGAATGGAGCTTGGGTTTAGCTATCATTCTCAATGTGCAAATTTCGGAAATTCAATGCATTTTACTAAGTCAATTACGGCGCCGGTCACGTCCTTACGGTCATCAAGGGAAGGAAGGATTATTAGTTCAACTCTCGTTGCTACTAGAGACCGAGTATACCTCTGCATCTCCACGATAGTCTTAGGATAGGATATTGTGTTAGTATGAAGGGATATATTATCTGGATTCACTTTGGTAAGTGATGCGATCTATGGGGTAGGAATATATGAATGAGAATTAGAAGTACTAGAGTGATGAGAAAGTATTAAAGTGAATTCTAATGGGATTCATTTTTTACAATTAGAATTTGAATGCTATTGGATTCTAATACTACGCACGTCATTTACACCATCGCTACCCGCATCAACCTCACACGTTCTTACTTGTATGAGGCCTGCACGAGCGTAGCGACCGTATATAGCATTCGTATGCGGGTACAAATGAATACCAATCTATTTTTACATTTTATTTACTGGTACTAAGTAACAGGCAGCTTTTTATAACAATTCTATATTTAGAATCATATTTGCTAGCAATGAGAATTTGATTTGCAAAGAGATTGAGTTATATGATTAATGAAATTATCTAATAGGAAATTAGAAAGGGCCAGGGATCGAACCCTTAATCTCCTGCTGATGAGGCCGAAGCAGTGACACAAGGCCACCAAGCACCTTTTTGGTATCTAAAGAAAAGCATTGAGGACAGAAACGCCGAAATTGCGTTGGAATGAGCCAAAATAATGTTTTACTTTTTTAATTTTCAATACAGAGCTCTTGGCTTGACTATCTAACTAAATTTTGAGACTATCTAAAGAGATAAGCAAAACTCACGAATGCTTTCAGTTCTTACCACCAAAATTGCACGTTTGAATGTGAAGGGCCTAATATCGATTTTTCACACTTTTTAACTTTCAAATCCATTCACTCAGAACTACTTGAGTGATGATGACAGGGGGGTGCCAAAATCATCAAAATCCCCGCTCGGCTCAACGAATACCAAATCCACCCCGAAATTGAATTGCAATATGATAGGCATCGAACGAAGCGGAAATCCATGTTGAAAATGTAATTCCTCAATCCGATTTTCGTCGCAACATCAATCCAACGTGAAACGAGCCCCCCAGTGCACTGTCTGGAAAAATTGCGAACGTGACTTCATCATAACGTCATGGTGAGTTAACGTTGCAATTTTGTAAAGAACGTTAGCCTGTCTCTTTGGTCATAAACAACGTGACACGAAGCCCCATTTCATTGCTGTTCGCCTCAAGTAAGTATTGTTACTAATATTTTTATGTATTTTATGGTTTCTGTGGCATCCACTAAAATAAAACCTTGTTTCGAGCGGAGAATGCAAAAGCATTTTCAAAGTCGGATTTGATCACAGTGATATCGCATTTTTATTATCTTCTCTTGGGGTGATAAAATCGGGATTTTTTCTGTTCAAATGTTTATGCTCGCTCATGGCTTGCAAATTTAAAATATATGAAAAGTACATGTTTTTTGACATAGAGGCTTGACAAACATCGACGAATGAACAATAATAAACAACAAACCGGCCAGATAGGCCTGTGAAAATTATGGATTTTCCCATCCAGAATTCAGATTGGTCCATGACTGCACGTCATCGATTGCTTAGTCTATGGATGTTCCGCAAATCGTCCACCTGCACACCCCGTCTTCTTGTGCCCGTTAGATCGCTATTGATAACCATTTTTATCTGGTTCATCAGTTTCTTATTCAATGGCTATACATTTCTTCACAATTATTCGCCTTTGCTCGCTAGGCTGACTGGAGAGCCTCCAATAACTAATTTATGACTATAGTACTATCCTTCAATGCAACAATTCAAAACCAATTTACAACGTCTGATTTATAAGGTCATCCTAAACATTTATATAGTAGTTGTTTTGTTAATAGCAAAATATACAGCAAACAAATATCCACTGGGTAATAATCAAAACACGCCAAGAGTGCATGCTTCATGCTTCCTCATAAATGAGAAAAGCTTAAGACCAAGCTATGGAAATTCAATGCATCAAAAATGATGCATCGGATGTCTCAAAAATGCCATATAAACCACTTACTCCAATTTTTCTGCATTTTCTCCCATTCCTCGTGCCACACAACTTCTTTCCCCTGGCAGACAGTTTCATTTATGCGCCCATTTTATTAGGATCCCACAACCCTTCGTTTACTGGTTTTATTGCATCCAGAAGAAGTAAGAAAAAATCGAGACACGTTCCAGGATTCCCATCCTTTTTGGGCAAGCAAAGTGGCAGCTTCTACACCGATCCGCTTCCCGGGGATCGTGGAATTAACTGGATTATTTTGCCGTTTGCACCAAGCCCTTTTGAGCGCGTCTTTACGCGAGGAGGGTGCTGTCGCTGCACTTCTCCAGCACTCAGCAGAGTAGGTATTATGGTACTGCTGTCATAAATTTGACGACGGTGGCATGCAGTAAAATATACATTTTGCTGGTGTGTTTGATGGTTGTCAGCAGACTCGTCTTTATTAATATGTTTTTGTTTCATTTGGTGTACTTTTTATCGGAATCATGAAAACGATATTGTCGTAGAGTAGAATGGGGCCAAAGAAAGAGTCATAAATATGTTCCACAACTGGCAGTACAATGACGATAAAGACTTTAATTTTGTCTTCTCCACTCGAAATATAAAGTAAGAAAATATTTTGTATTTGAGTTGGAGATGTTCGCATCTCTTAAACACTATGAGGACGTATGTTCAGCGCTTTTGTTAAGGTTTAGAATATTTGGTCACTGATATCATAAAAATATGCAATTCTTAATATTTTTCGAATGTTATTTTCAAATATTAGAAATCAAGTAAAACTCTTGTATACAAAGGTGCTTTGTACCATTAAAAAATCATAATTCAAAATGTTGTTGTTACGCGAGGGCGAGGGTGAAATCCTCACCTCACTTCACTGTAATGTGTTTCAGTTCTATAATGCAATAGCTTCTAATAATAGGCGTCTAGCCTAATGTAAACAACCCCGTTAATTTTAATCGACAACATGTTGCGTTATTGGTAGAAAACTACACTAGAATTATTGCTATTAAAGATTAGAATTTGCTTTGATTCAATTTCATCGTTTTCGTTTCAGGTACTGATATGGTCGGTGGATTAAACTTTTGATGGTTGACAGGTAAGGGTTTGTGTAAAGGCTATTCCGATTTTAAATTACTGTCATTCACAATGCATAAACTTTTCCGGTATTCAGTTTTTATTATCCATCCCGATGAATTTTAATGTATTCAAAATGGCACACACGCCTCGATGCCAACAATTAACTTCGAATGCTCGATTCTCATCCCACAGTAGCTACTGGCAAAAATAGGAAATTGGCTTGCGCAATATCCTCTATTCCAGGAGGGCCATGCGGTCGTACCCTCCCATTATGAACGTTTCGGGGAAATTTTCATATTCAAAAGTTTATGCCAAAACTGGTGTGGGTAGCTGCCTACCATGCTCGTTCCGTGTTGACGGCTACCCTTTGATTGGATGCGATTTTTGCTCCCCACCGTAACGATAAAATGGCACTAAATCCCATAACAGCAGTGGGAAGTCAAATTCCAATGGGGTTATACACATCGGTATATGAGAGAAAAGCTAATCAGATTTGGAGCGTAGGCGTTATAAGGGTACGGAATGTTTGCACAGACTTGTAAACTATCCAATACTTGGAATTTTCGGAAGATACTTGTGAATTGTGAATACTGTGTAAATACTTGGAAATTGAATAGAGGCCTCATGAAAGAAACTGCTAATTTTGTCAAGTAAATTGAACTCAATTGAGTTGGTCAGCTCGTTTACCTAATAGAGATTTTCATATTACCATACGGGATTGGAAAAATCAGAAGCTTTTAGAACTTTCTCTCTCATTTTTTGTCGAAAACTACGTCTAAGAGGAAGACTAGGAAACTATTTTGGAGATTTATGTATCAACCGACTCAAAAACTCTCCAGCAATTTGTCAATTTTGTCGAAACTTTCGATTATTTACGATAAACTATTGAAAATTTCCATTCTTGTATTATGCAGTAAAAATATAAGAATCAACCAATCCCATTCATGCATTCCTAACACGGACATCAGAATGATGTAAGCTCCGGGTATTTTGGCCAAGAGTGTCATTTTCTCTGGGTATAAAAAATACCCATGTTTCGCGCTTGAGTGGTAACGGAGTGCGGGCACGGAGAGCGGAAAGAACAATGGCGTAGGTAGCGTTTACAGCATCGATGACGGTGGTTTCTGCATCTGTAGTGGTTCAGCGGCAAACTACACGCTAAGCCTCAGCTGCTCAAAACTGAGTCAAATTTTTGTGAAAAACGGGATAATCCGAAAATTGAGTTAACACTATTTTACTCAATTTCGAGTGAAGCGTTATGAAAGGCATGATGACTAAATGATGCAAAGGGAAACGTGGAATTGATTTGCTTACATTTGGCTCAGTGGTTGAGCTAATTTTACTAATTACGTCGTACAAAATTATTCTTGCATTATTTACGGTGATTTTTTCCATCTCGTCTTGAATATACATCAATTATATTTTTTTTCTACACATGGTTGTTTCTCATCCAAAGCGAGACTGAAACGCCAAATAAATCCAGGGTTGTTACGACTACGCTGATTTCGCGATTTTCCTTGGATTTCGCGGTTTTCGTGGATTTGGCCCAGGTTTACATAACGATTTAAGGGTATCGGGCGGATTTGGCACAGATTTAGTTTTTGGCGAAAATTTAATATATAAACTGTTAGATCTAAGGACGTTTATTTGAAAATAAGTTTTTGTTTTTTTTTAGTTTTTTTTGTGGGCTATGTTTTCATTGGCAAATGTTGTTGAGAACAAAATTTACGTTTGAAGGCTATTAACATTATTTTTCGGATATGTCCAAGCCCTTAGGGGTCGTACACTAATAACGTAGGCACTTATGGAGGGAGGAGTTTACGTAATTAGTGTACGGCCCCTTATTGAATGGCATGTATTATAAAAGTGACTTCTACAAAACATTCTTCATGCCTGCCGTATCCTAAAGGAACTATCAATTCTATATTTTCGCCTCTAATTCTATCATGAACATGTACGAACATTAGCATTCCCATATCATTGTAAATCGTTTAAATTCACGTAGAAGTGATACACTCAAATCATTAATTAATAAAAAGGTTCTTTGATTTGTATTTTATGCAGATGCTTCATTTTGATAAGTGCTTCCGCAAAAAGTCTTTGAAAAATAAGAAGATGATTCTCAAAAGTTATTTTTTAATGTTTTTTGCGTTAGTTTTGAATAACTCCGATGGTATTTTTACGAGATTATCAACAGAAAACGAAGAAACCTCCTAAAGAAATTTCTCACAAGGACCTTATGAGGATCCTTGTATAAATTCCTTGTAAATAAATTTCCACAGCCTGAAGAGGATTTTTGCAGCATTTAAAATCCGAAAAGTTATAAAGAAATTTTTGGAGGAATATCCGCGGAATTTATTCAATTTCTACAAGAATTTCTAAGCGATTTCCACAGGAACTCATGAAAACATTTCCGCAAGCAGGCTCTGAATATTTTCTGCAGGTTGTTTTTGAAGAATTTCCTTGAACTTACTTCAAAATTCCCAAATGAATTTCCGAATAATTCACCAGGGCAGCTTTTGTACTATTAAAGAGCGACTCCTGCAGCAGATCCGAGAGCAGATGGATTTCTGCAAACATTTCCAAGAAATTTCAGGGAGAATTCCAGGAGGATTAACCACCGCAATTTCTGGGATGAATCTGCCCAGAATAATAATGTATTTCTTTTCGGAGAAGTTTTCGCAGATTTTTAAGAGATTTTTGCTACAATTCATATACGGCCAAATAAAAAAAAATGGTCAAAAAATTGTAAATTTAGTTCCACTAAAAATGTTGTCGGAATTTGTGCACTTGTTTCAAGAATTGAAGGAGAAATAACACACAAATAATGAACTGTTTTTTTTTTTCTAAATTTTACGTTTTTTTAGTTTTAAGTTATTCTGTAAAATTCCCAAAAAAAAATCTGCTGAAATTTCTGAAAATATTCCTCTGGAATTTTCAAAGGAATTTACGCTTGAAAATCAGGATTCGGACTGGTAAATCAACGGAGCTTGAGCAAACATGTTAGATTTTGTATTATTTGTTTCTTGATATTATGGAAGTTTTGTTTAAAACCGGAGCTGCATTGTCTAATTCCTTATTCTCTACACAAGTTTATTTTGTGAACAATAATTACAACAAAATTGCATAATTGATTACTTCAGAAGAAATCACGGTTTTGCCAGATTTTTTATTATTTGCCAAGTTTATCTATAATCAATTATAAATAAATCTGACCTGAACATTATTTGTATATAAATGTATCTTGTTCCGAACTTTTTAAAATTCGATCAACAAAAAATAAACTGACAATAACGTAACAAAACAATCATTTCAATTAAAAAAGCGGTGCTTATTGAAAAAGTTTTAGCTGTTTAGTTCTTGTTCACTTTCAGTTCAGGTTCAGTACTTCTAGTGGTGAATAGGGCCATCTAGAGTAGTTGTAATACCATCTGCGGGTTACTTAGTATGAAGAGAAAATGCTTATAGAATACTAAGTTGAAAAGCAGGCCAAGTTCCAGTTGGAATATATAGCCATTGAAGAATAAGAATATTATAAAAAACGAACTTGAAGAGTAAATTGTAAATTGCGATAAAAAAATTGATATTTCACGTGTATTTGCTTAGAATTTAGTTCAAAGTTGCGCGGATTTGGCGCGAATTGGATTTCATGTCGCGCGGAAATGGCGCGGATTTGATTTCAGTCGGTGCGGATTTGGCGCGGAAAATATTTCAGGATCTTTGTAACAACCCTGTCACAAATATTATTCTTTCCCACGAAAAATAAGTTTGAAATTACGAGACGAGCCAGCCTTGGGCTGAAAGTTTCTTTAATAAAGATATAAAAAATAAAAAAATCGAATTCATGCGGTTCAACATTTCTTCGAAGCTAAAATTCGAACAACACAATTTTACTCAAAATTGGGTACACTTGTTATTACTTAATAGATCGAGTAGAATAGCCTCGAACGCCTAGAACTGATTTACTCAATTGTCACCTGCTCTATGAAGTTGGCAAAAATGAGTCAATATCACGCAGGCACTGAGGCATTGATTTTTAGCGTGTATTGAATGGTTATTGTCGGCGTCACTCTAGTAAAATTTTCTCGTTTGGTTCTGGATCTGGTTTTATTGCAGTTAATTGAGAAGGTGTATTATTGAAAATAATTCGGCTCCTCCAGAACCACAACTTTTTAGAAGAAAACGGGAAACCGAGATATTGGCCAACGCCTACTTTGCGGTCGTGTCTTGTACACAACCCTTCTGTTTTTTTGCTTTTCTTTCTATTTGTAATTGAAAATAAAATCGTTTCCGAGATGGACTTTATTCAATAAGCAAAACATAATCGCTTGGCGACGGCATTGTATTGTCTTTTCTTGTCTGGGGACATTCAATAGCGCGATTAACATCACTTTAACCGTCCAATAAATATCACTTAACGCTTCTGCTGCTGGCCAACCGCTCTCCACAAAATCTCGTAGAAAATTACCCGCGCGCGAAATAGCAGCTTTCTTGTATCTAATAAAAGAACACCATAAGCCCCGCCCCTTTGGTAAACGATATGGGTGCACATTTTGACTATGCGTTTCCACATTCACTGTTAGACTACGTTCAGACTGGTGATATAGCTACTTGATATAGAGAATCTTGACATGAGGTGTCATATGCATTATTTGCAGTGAAAATAAGTTTTGTGAACTTTGATGTCAAGCTACTCTTTATCAAGTGATATAGCTCGTAGTCTGGAAGGCACATTAGGGCGGGGCTATAATGACTCACTGCACAATGGGAAAAAATTAACCATAACGCGAATAAATTCAATATCTCGGTTCGGTGTGGGCGGATTGCGCTGAAATTTTGACACAAGTCGTAGAACTTTCTGGGGAATAATGCAAAGGTGGTTAAGTTCACTGCACGAAGCTGCAAGACCTCGTTTTACCCTAATGCCCCTTATTTGTTATGTTTTCCGGAAGACTTTGGCCTTTCGGGCAAAAGTTAGAAAATAATAGAATCTGGGACACAATGAGCAATATGTTAGCTTCTTTAGTCGTGCGGTGGGCAAAAATAACTCCACACGATTGCCTGGGAAATTCTAGATCAGGCTAGTAATGTGAGGTTATTAGTAGGCAATTTGAAGAATATGAGAACGAGGGGTAAAATCACCACGATCTCAATTCCTAATATCGTGTAGTAGACAGTAACAAAATTTTTGACAAAATGTGAGGTCAAATGCGTTATGTTTTGTAGACTTGATTAATTCAATAACAAAGGTATTGGGATAAAACGAGGTCTTGCAGCTTCGTTCAGTGAACCTAACCAATTTTGCACGATTCCCCAGAAAGTTCTACGGTTTGTGTACAAATTTTAGCGCAATCCGCCGACAATGGAGTTATTGAATTTATTCACGTGATTGACATTTTTTCCCATTGTGCACTGCTTCATTTTCGCCGGTCGATGGCGCACGGTATCGGTTCCATCCGCAGGAGGAAGCAGCTCTCAAGTCAGATTTTTATCGCAAGCTTCAAACTATTTAGAGGTTGCATTATCGCTTGGCTATGGTAGAGTATAACAACCTAATATTTACGCTGCAAATATCATTGCGCCAAAAGATTTTGCGTAGTTTACGTCGGGCAGTCGTGTCTTGCACATAACCCTTCTGATTTTTTGATAATTTTTCACGAGCTTGGGCATAGTTTTTCCGTGGCTCCTTACGATGGAAAATTTCGTTGAAAACTTTTTTCCATTTTGAACTATTTAACGACAGAATGTTGTGCCATGGTGTTGTCAAAATAAAGATTGCCGCTTCGGTTCCCTTTGTTCTGCTGTCTGAAACATGTTGGGTACCGAACAGTCAAATCGTATGCATTGACATTTAGCACCCTATCCCCGCCAGCAAAATATGTTCCGAACAGCCACGACAGCGACAATCTTTATCTTGTAACTAACATATCTTTTGCTCCGGCATATTCGAAGGAAACAGTAAACTACAAGTAAAAACAAATATTTGACAGTAGAGGACCGAGGATACAGCCCTGGAGAACATCTGCAATAATTTCGGGCGCATTGGAAATCGTGACGATTAAATATTGCCAATCACCTTTTCAAAATCGAATATGGGCAGAGCGTTGGTTTGAAAGACCCATTTGGTCTGTCTGAGGATGTTGGTAAAACTGGCCAGTTGGTGAACAGTTGATTGACCGCGTCAGAGCCCAAACTGTTCTTCTACAGCTATTGCCATTGCTATAAACAGGATTATGAAAAGCTTGGATAATCCTGAGAAAAAGCTGATGGGGTTGCTAACCGCTGATTTCCAGAACGATGGGAAATAGGTAAGTAGGAGATACTGATCATATCAGCGAAAGTACTATTCAGCGGGTTAGGGACAAAAGGTCGAAAGACAAAACGTCGAAGGGACAAATGGTCGAAAAGGACAAAAGGTCGAAAGGGACACAGGTCAAAATATCAAAACGTCGAATGGGACAAAAGGTCGAACGAGACAAAAGGTCGAAAGAAACAAAAATCAATAAGATCAAAAGGTCGAATAGTACAAAATGTCGGAATAGACAAGAAACTGAAGCGGAGAGAATTAATCTCGCACCAGAGCCCTACACAGTTAGCAAGAACTCTGCTCTTTTATTTTTCACAATTTTTACAATTAAATCAAATTCATTCAGTGAGTACGAGATGGATGTTTGAAATTTCTAAATGTCACTTCGATTTATCAAAATAATGCACGCCTTATATCAAATACGTGAAATCTGTGCTGTTATACGCTAGCGAAACATGGTGTGTATCAGTGGAGAACACTCAACGGCTGCAGGTGTTCATTAACAGATGCCTGCGGTATATAATTCGGGCCTGGTGGCCTCACAACTGGATCTCAAACAACGAGCTCCATCGTCGTTGTCACCAGAGGCCGATAACAACAGAAATTCAGGATCGGAAGTGGGGCTGGGTCGGCCACACTCTACGTAGGGGCGGAAACGAAATCTGTAAGCAAGCATTAGACTGGAACCCAGCGGGACATCGCAGCAGAGGCAGACCCAGAGGCTCATGGCGGAGAAGCCTCAATAAAGAAATAAAAGAAGTCGACCGAAATCTAACCTGGCAACAGGTTAAAGCGATAACCGGGCATCGCTCAGGATGGAGATCTTTCAAGTCGGCCCTTTGCACCACCGGAGGTGTACAGGATCCATAAGTAAAGTAAGTAAGTTATATCAAATACACTGGTACCGTCGTGTGGGGCTTCTTTTGACTTCAGGGGCTACTTTGGATTTTGGATTTTCTGAAAAAATTAAAGGAAAAAAAATACCAAATTTGAAACAGAAAGTTAGCTTCCAACTATCAACAAGACACCCGAATGGTAATAATGGCGGTTTGATAGTAATCTACGTTACAATTCTTGTTTCAAAATGTCCAAAGTAGCCCTCGATTTGTCAAAAAAAAGCCCCGCACGACGGTATGTCTTACACGCCGGTATATTTTTAATGCTTGCGCCTGCTCGGCTTCGGGTTGCACTATTTTGACAGATCGAAGTGACATTCAGAAAACCTAAATATTTATCTATTATTTGCAATCATTGTATTCATTTTATTTAATTGGTAAAAATAGTGAAAAATAAAAAAGCTATCTTGTGCAATACAACATTCATTTATTTCCTAAATCAACAAGCTTTTTGCCTTTCTCGTATACAAAGTATTTATCTCTAACAGAACCTTCTAGATATTCATAATATTGTTTCATAGTAATTATTTCTTCTATGATAATTGCTCTTTCTTCAACTTTGATTGATTAGATGAGTGCGTTATTTCTGCTTAAAGTTAAATGCTTTGCATAAATTCTTTGGGAATACACCCGAATAGTTATCAACTTATTCTTGATCAACCTTTTGGCCCTATCCAATTTTTGTCGTTTCCGACCTTTTGTCCTGTTCAACCTTCTGTGCCTTTCGATCTTTTGTCCTTTCGACCTTCTGTACCTTTCAACGTTTTCTCTTTTCGACCTTTTGTCCTTTCGTCCTTTTGTCTTTTCGACCTTTTGTTTTTCGACCTCTTGTCATAGATTCCTATTCAGCAACACATTCAACTGCTAAGCGTTGGATATTGAGACGCATGAAAAAAAATCAATATAAAAGAGGCCAAATTCTTTCGATTTTAAATTCGTTACCATAAATCCACTTAATTGCCGCAAAATTGTAAAATAATCTCTAATATGAGCGAAATTGGGAACCAAAAAGTTCACTCTATGCTTACAATTTTGATTTGAATAAGTCCTTAATTAAGGATCATGGTTCAAGTGATCTGAGTTGAGCTGAAAGATGAAGACTACTACTTTAGAAGTCAACACTACGGAATGTTCCAATATATCGCCATTTATTATCCCAACCTATTTACCGAGTATTAAATTCTGCAGTTCAATCTGCCACAACACTGATTTGATTTGATGATTCGTTTTGAAGACTATCATAATCTTGGTAACAACCAACATGTTTGAGGAAACTGGAAGCTAGATATTCCCTGAGACGAAATTCCTATTGTTCTATAAAACAACTCCGAACATCACTGAATACTGCACCGATCGAAAACCTCATCATCAGCTCCTTATTATTTCCACGATTATGGATCGGAAAATGCACAATTTTCCGCCATTCACTGTTCGGTATGAAAAGTTGTTATTTTCAGTATCGGCATTGTTTTGAATTAGCTATCAATATTCAGTTCTCCCCTTTCTATGCCGCCGTTGTTGTCGACCGGTCAGGCGGGCAAGGTGCGACACTTCTGTCATGGAAATATCACATTTCCGGCTTTGCATCGATAGGAGCCTGGCATGCATTGGCAATAGTCCTTCCTCATTCTCATTCAGTCACCACCCCAGTTACCAGGCGAAGGATGCTGTGCCTGCCAGTGATTCCTGATTCCTAGCGTCGTCGTAGGCATCTCCATGCACCGAGGCGAGGGCTTGTTTTTGCAGTTTATTTTAACGAGAACATTTCAGCCAGTAAACAGTATCACGGTCCACGCTTCACAGTAGCTCTCTGAACTGATTTGTTTTGATGCCATTTGGATCCACTGAATCAAAACAAGTAGGTATGTTTACAGCCGGTCTTATTATGATGCGCTCAGTCCATTCCAGTAATTTGTTGTTTGGCATTGGAATGAATTATGTTTTCCATTTGAATGGAGGAAACCTTCCACTCGAAAGGCATTAAAATCAAGAAGTCAACACTTAGATGTGAGGAATGCTCAAGATAAATTCTGTGCATTATGATTCTGATTGTTGCTGCAATTAATTTACATTTATATTTTCTTAACATATATCTTAATAAATATGACTAAATAAATAAAATAATTGTTCGATACCAATTATTATGGTCCTGTGTACGATCTCAGCATAGCTTTTGAACACAATCAATCGTAATTAATTCAAAAGTTCGCCTTCGATTACCTCAGTTATGTTGTGAATATTATATTGTAGTAAAATAATAAATTTCTTAACTTTTATTTACTGTTCAAATCTGGAGTTCAATTTGCCACACTGCTGTGATGGGGAAATGAAAGTTGTGAAATGTGACACCAGCATAGAAAAAGAAATCGAACCCAAAAGAACATGGTTCATGCACCACGATTAATCTCCTACCTCTGCCAGACATGCCATCTGTATCTGTATGAATCTATTTTTTGTATGTGCTTTGATCACATCGAATTATGGAATTCTCGTTCATGAGATCAATTAAATTAAGCTCTCATGGGAACGGAAAATCAACTCATTGTGTTTTCACCGTCTATAGATTTCGTCTGTATCCGCCGATGCATCGATGTAAAGATCTGAGTTAGATTCCCCAAATATTGTCCGTTCAAGAATTAAAAGAAACTATAATAATCGAACATGACCTCTGTGGCAGTAAAACTGACATCGATGTATTTATTAGCTTCCGATGATTGGTGGACTAACTGCTCTGTCATTCCAGATTACACCGGTTCAAGGCGAAGCATTCATAAGTATTTTGTTAAATTGATTCAATTGGAGATTACACTAATCTTGATGGGGACGAGAACAAGAGCGAAGCGTCAAGCAGTCTACGCGTTCCGAGATCCCACTGAGCAAGCATTCGCTTACAAGTTTCAGTTGGAAAATTGAATGATTCAATAAGTGGTAGCTCGTGCAGTAAACAGATTTAGATTGTATCCGGAGTTTGTTCTATATGTTGAATGATGATGAAGTTAAGCAAATTTGATGCACCCTAAATTTGTGATAATACTGATGAGATAATTGGGTTTTTTAATTTTGAAAAACTTGTTAATTTTGTTTATTCATTCGAACGACAACATATTTTTTTCACACTCATAGACCTTAATTTTGATGTCTAAAACCCATTTTAAAAATTTCTGGAAATTTGACTGTCTGGCAGTCAGCTCACAAGTTGACTGCTCGTCCTAATAGGGTGAAAGATTCGATAGTCGTGGGTGTTCCTATAGTTGCGATAGTGTTGTTTTTACCAAATCTACGAATTGAACGCAGTAACCCATGTAGTCCATCAATTTGTTGACAAGTCAGTAGACGAAATAAAAGGAAACAGGATTAGATTTCCCTCAAAATCGGTAAAGTATCACTAAAATACCTTATATTCTTCTCGGTTTTGCACCAATAGTTGCAGTAGTGTCCCTATAGTGGCCAGTTCCATATGAAAACAATGGGATTCGCCACTATAGGAACACGAATTGAAAAATAACGCAAATATTGGAACACTGTACCAGTAATTGGAGGTACTATTTTAGGTGGTAATAATGGATTATGCTGCAATTAAAACACTTTTCGGATAAACTATGTTTAACGAGCTTTCTTATACACTCGTTAGGTAAGTGCAATGAATTACAGACTTGATTGAGGGCAAGAAATAGTGGTGTAACGTGCGTAGGTCCTCCACTATTGGGTCTTTTACCCTAGTAAAATTAGGTGAAGTGTGTTCAATACGCGAAATTAACTGTTCCTGTGCACCAGAATTCATGACATTTAGGGTTTAAGCTCAGTTTTTATAATAGATTCAAGATATGCAACACTCCTTATACATCAAAAAACCCAATTTCTTCAAACTCAACACGGAATCGCAAATCAACTCACTTTTGGGCTTATTTCACTCAAATGCGCCCTTGCGTGAAAAACGCCAAAAGTAAGTAAAATGCAAAAAATAAATCTGGTCAGTACTTTGCGTTTACACTTGTGTTGTCAATTTCAACCCACAACTATGGTTTCATCAACTCAAATTTATGTTATATTCACTTAAATTTAAAATATTTCAACTCAATTCAAATTTGGCTTCTCGCACGGAACATCATACTAGAGACAAACAGACGTAACACTAATGAAATTCCCATCGTCCATGAGCTCAACGCTAGTATTAAATTCAACTGATTGCGAGTTTTACATCCAGAGGAGCGCGCCTCGTATTCCTCTATATCTATATTTTTGAGAACTTTTTTTTAAAAGTCATCGTGAATTATTACAGTTCACATGATAAATATTATCTAAGCAAAGAGGTAATAAATTACAGAAAAAGATTGTCGCTGTTGTCGTCTTTTGCTGGCTAGGGTACGGAGGATGTTAAAAATCCATACGGTTTAACAGTTCTGTATCGAACATGTTTCGGACAGCACGGCAAAGGGAACCAAAGCGACATTTTTTCTTATAGTTATAGTAGGCCAAACAGTCAGCTTGTAGTCTAACGCTTTTTTACTCGGTCTGTTGTTTACGCTAAAGCTCTCCGTTAAACTTAGTTTTATCTCACGAAAGTATATTCGGTACAGTAACCAAACATCGCGATCCTTACGTCATGTCATTAGCCACGTCCCTACGGTCTATCGGGAATGGGAACAAATTTAAAATTCAGTCACTCGCTCACTGCAAGCCGAGTATACCCCTGCACTCGATAATGTGGATTTTTTTTATTGGAGCCTGAGGGTTAGGTTCTATAGGCCAGGCGAAGGTAACTTTTTTAGCTTGTGTTATATTTCTTAAACTTCTTATTTTGACAAATCAAAGATTCTTGGGCCACTCGAGTTTAATTCGTTCACAATTAGAGTTTCCATTTCCCGGCCATTTTCGTTGTCCCGGGATTCGGGATGAACTCGTTCGTATATCCCGGGAAATCCCGGGATTTTTCGATGTTTCCTTAGAAACTTTTTTTTTTATTTAAAAACGATTTTATTCAATGTTCAGGGGTAAAAGTTCTTATTTTAGAAAGGCCAGATAATACAGAGTTCAAATTGGAACTTAATTCAATTCTAATTTGAATCAGTTCTTTCGAAAAAAAAAACGACTTCAAGAAGCAAATAAATTCACGTTTTTCTCGGAAGGTAGAGTACCCTTTTGGAATATATGATCGCCGAGTCCGAGAAGAAGGGTTCGCTGGCGGTTGAAGTCGGTTTGACTTTTTTTCATTGTTTTGCATTGGGTTTAGACAATTGCTGGGATTGCATTCAATACCCTAGTGACGAAAGATGGAAGATACGCAGTAGTATCTATAATTATCGATAAATCAACGAGTACTCGATAACGATAACGTTAAATCAACGCTCACTTTATCGTCAACGAAACATCAGCGTACAACCGTTATCGTTATCGAAGTAGGCGTTAAATTAACGACGATAATTTATCGACTAACAACCCTGGAACACATTATAGTCCAGGAAGATTTCGGATCTTAAACATAGTGTCGATGGATTATCTACAGAAACGTAATAACAATCCGGGATCCATGGATCGGGCGCATAAGTCTCGTGGCATTGTGGGATCATGCATTGGCTGCGAAATTCATAGGTAGCGCCGTACATAATTTAGTTGGAGGTTCGAACTTTCGGTAGCTTTCTAGTTGGTCAGTAGGAGTCCAAGCGAAGCTTTGGTCAGGAGCTGGCCAGCAGCAAGAACCAAAGAAATTAGGTAGAGCATCGGGATCGGACCACTTGTACTTGCGCATGTGCTGGAAAGTTTGTTGTACGAACGTCGATTGGAAGGACATGAATTGGATCAAGAATTGTTTTGGAAGCTCAGGAAGACTGCCTCAATGTTGGGTGGCGCGACGAGATTAGCAAGGCGAATATCAGCTAGTGTACATAACTTTGCGGGCAGCAGGGACTATGTCCAAGGGCTTGACGATCCCTCCCCAGGCCATCTGTGGTGTTAAAAACAACCATTACGAACGACATAGAAGATAATACGACTCGATACAATCGGCAACGACCTAGGCGACGAATAAAGGATCACGATTGGAAGCTTGGAACATGGAACTGCAAGTCGCTAGGCTTCGCCGGTTGCGATAGGATAATCTACGATGAATTACATCCCCGCAACTTCGATGTCGTAGCGCTGCAGGAAATCTGCTGGACAGGACAGAAAGTGTGGAAAAGCGGGCATCGAGCGGCTACCTTCTACCAAAGCTGTGGCACCACCAACGAGCTGGGAACCGGCTTCATAGTGCTGGGAAAGATGCGCCAACGCGTGATTGGGTGGCAGCCAATCAACGCAAGGATGTGCAAGCTGAGGATAAAAGGCCGTTTCTTCAACTATAGCATCATCAACGTGCACTGCCCACACGAAAGGAGACCCGATAACGAGAAACAAGCGTTCTATGCGCAGCTGGAGCAGACATACGATGGATGCCCACTGCGGGACGTCAAAATCGTCATCGGTGACATGAACGCTCAGGTAGGAAGGGAGGAAATGTATAGACCGGTCATCGGACCGGATAGTCTGCATACCCTATCGAACGACAACGGCCAACAATGCATAAACTTTGCAGCCTCCCGCGGAATGGTAGTCCGAAGCACTTTCTTCCCCGTAAGAATATCCACAAGGCCACATGGAAATCACCTAATCAAGTAACGGAAAACCAAATCGACCACGTTCTAATCGACGGTAAATTCTTCTCCGACATCACGAACGTACGCACTTACCGCAGTGCGAATATTGAATCCGACCACTACCTCGTCGCAGTATGTCTGCGCTCAAAACTCTCGACGGTGATCAACACGCGTCGGAGTCGTCCGCCGCGGCTTAACATTGGGCGGCTACAAGACGGTAGACTAGCCCAAGACTACGCGCAGCAGCTGGAAGTGGCACTCCCAACGGAAGAGCAGCTAGGCGCAGCATCTCTTGAAGATGGCTGGAGAGATATTCGATCCGCCATTGAAGCACCGCAACCGCTGCACTAGGCACGGTGGCTCCGGATCAGAAGAAACGACTGGTATGACGGCGAATGTGAGCAGTTAGTTGAGGAGAAGAATGCAGCATGGGCGAGATTGCTGCAACACCGCACGAGGGCGAACGAGGCACGATACAAACGGGCGCGGAACAGACAAAACTCGATTTTCCGGAGGAAAAGCGCCAGCAGGAAGATCGAGACCGTGAAGAGACGGAGGAACTGTACCGCGCTAATAACGCACGAAAGTTCTATGAGAAGTTGAACCGTTCACGTAAGGGCCACGTGCCACAGCCCGATATGTGTAAGGACATAAACGGGAACCTTCTTACGAACGAGCGTGAGGTGATCCAAAGGTGGCAGCAGCACTACGAAGAGCACCTGAATGGCGATATGGCAGACAACGGTGGCGGTATGGTAATGAACCTAGGAGCACGCGCGCAGGACATGCGTCTTCCGGCTCCGAATCTCCAGGAAATCCAGGAGGAGATCGGCCGGCTGAAAACAACAAAGCCCTGGAGTTGACCAACTACCAGGAGAGCTGTTTAAACACGGTGGTGAAGCACTGGCTAGAGCGCTGCATTGGGTGATTACCAAGGTTTGGGAGGATGAGGTTCTGCCGCAGGAGTGGATGGAAGGTGTCGTGTGTCCCATCTACAAAAGGGCGATAAGCTGGATTGTAGCAACTACCGCGCAATCACATTGCTGAACGCCGCCTACAAGGTACTCTCCCAAATTTTATGCCGTCGACTAACACCAATTGCAAGAGAGTTCGTGGGGCAGTACCAGGCGGGATTTATGGGTGAACGCTCTACCACAGACCAGGTGTTCGCCATACGTCAGGTATTGCAGAAATGCTGCGAATACAACGTGCCCATAAATCATCTATTCATTGACTTCAAAGCCGCATATGATACAATCCATCAGGACATTGCTGCTAATGCACGAAAACGGATTTCCGGATGAACTGATACGGTTGATCAAGGCGACGATGGATCGGGTGATGTGCGTAGTTCGAGTTTCAGGGGCATTCTCGAGTCCCTTCGAAACGCGCAAAGGGTCACGGCAAGGTGATGGTCTTTCGTGTCTGCTATTCAACATCGCTTTGGAGGGAGTAATACGAAGGGCAGGGATTGACACGAGTGGTACGATTTTCACGAAGTCCGTCCAGTTATTTGGTTTCGCCGACGACATTGATATCATGGCACGTAACTTTGAGAGGATGGAGGAAGCCTACATCAGACTGAAAAGCGAAGCTAAACGGATTGGACTAGTCATCAACACGTCGAAGACGAAGTACATGATAGGAAGAGGCTCAAGAGAGGTCAATGTGGAGCCACCCACCACGAGTTTCTATCGGTGGTGACGAAATCGAGGTGGTTGAAGAATTCGTGTACTTGGGCTCACTGGGGACCGCCGATAACGATACCAGCAGAGAAATTCGGAGACGCATAGTGGCTGGAAATCGTTCGTACTTTGGACTCCACAAGACGCTTCGATCTGAATAGAGTTCGCCGCCGTACCAAACTGACTATCTACAAAACGCTTATAAGACCGGTAGTTCTCTACGGACACGAGACCTGGACGATGCTCGTGGAGGACCAACGCGCACTGGGAGTTTTCGAAAGGAAAGTGTTGCGTACCATCTAGAGATGGGCAAAACAGCTCATTGCAGTGAGCGGATCTGATCCGTTCAGCTCATTGAAAAGAGTCAGCTCCTTGGATCAGCTCTTCAGTTCTTTAATGCTACATATAATAAAACATAATTGTTAATATTATTATTTTAATTATTGTTCAAAAATTTGAAAAATTTATGTCATTCATTAATTTATTCATTCATTCATCATTCATCTGTTTACCTTTCTTTGAAAGTTTAAAAATGTTTAGCTACAGTGAGGTAATAATTTCAAACCGACAATTTTAAACTAATAACATTTATTACGCTTTTTTCTGACCTTTTTTTCTGTCTAGTTTTGAAGTCTAGGAGAACCATAACATTTATTTCTATACAAAAAACTAACTCAACATTATTTTCTATTCATAATTCTAAGTTGCATTTTATTGATAACGTTTCTCAAATCGTTAATTTAAATAATTCAGTCCCTAGTCTCTGATATGTATAATGAACCATATCACGTGTCATAAGTTTTCTCTTCATACTGGGTGCAGTAAATCAATGCCTTGTTTGCGCGCGCTTCTAACCCTTCTAACCATGCGTAGTTGACATTTTCATACAAGCGAGCCCATTCATCTATATTGGTTCCCGAAAGGCGAGAGAAATAAAATCAAGAGAGTAAAAAATACAGAGCACGGTGCTACAAACAAACCGAGTGCACATGTAGCAGTATGCTGGCGGGAAAACCCGTCGCAAGCAAAAGATCCGCTCCGTGCAAGACACAGCACCCAGCTCGGTTCGTTTGAACCTGTTTGAACCACACGGTTCGCTCGCTAGAATCGGTCGCGACTGATCCGGATCGAGATCCGTGTCGCACGGATCTGAGCTAGTGGCGCAGCTCTCGCTTCCATGTCACAGCAATTTCGAGCTGGACGACGACATGAGCGGAACTGAGAGTTGTTCGGATCTTCGGATCTTTTGCTTAGTACGGTTCGTTCGCTACCGCACTACTAGGTATCTTTTGTGTGTCCGTTCGTAGCGCCGAGTATGTGGGTATGGGTTAAGAAATAGGCGGCAAGCTAGATTATTTTGCTTGTGTGTTTCTTATTCCTCTGTAGCAGAAATGATTTCTGTTGCTTGGCTAGATGGTTCTGTCGCTTGGCTTGATGGTGCTTGAGGTGCAAATAATAAACGATCAGCACGTGCGCGGTACTGGACTGGAATGCTCATACAAGCTCGCTTGTGTTGTGTACTGCGAGCGTGGTATTTTCGCTTGTGCTGTACAAAATATAACAGCGCGCGTATGCTCGAGGGAGTTTCGCTAGGCGCGTGTTTGACAATGATTTCATCAATTTAAAGTGAGCTGCTGAGCTGGGCTTCTTTAAAAAAGATCCATGGCTCATCAGCTCAATGTAAGGAAGCGAATCTTTGGAACAGCTCCTGAGCGGAGCGCCCACCTCTAGTACCATCTATGGTGGGGTGCAGATGGCGGACGGTACGTGGAGGAGGCGAATGAACCACGAGTTGCATCAGCTGTTGGGAGAACCATCCATCGTTCACACCGCGAAAATCGGAAGACTGCGGTGGGCCGGGCACGTAGCCAGAATGTCGGACAGTAATCCGGTGAAAATGGTTCTCGACAACGATCCGACGGGAACAAGAAGGCGAGGTGCACAGCGGGCAAGGTGGATCGATCAGGTGGAGGACGACTTGCGGACCCTCCGCAGACTGCGTGGTTGGCGAAGTGCAGCCATGAACCGAGCTGAATGGAGAAGTCTTTTATGTGCAGCACAGGCCACTCCGGCCTTAGTCTGATGATAAATAAGTACATAACTTCGCTGTAGACGGGAGAAGCAGGCGGGTAGGAAGCAGGCGCCAAATAGATGTAGCTGATCTTGTACTGTAGATAGGGGAAAAGATCCAATAGTGGAGGAACTAAGCACGTTCCGCCTCTGTTTCTTCGCTTAAATCAAATCTATATTTCATGTCGCTTCCCTTAAGTACTTATCCAACAGCTCATCAATTATATTTTAAACGAAAAGTATTCCAAACGCTGCAGAAACCATTATTGTTACCTAAAATGATACCTCCAATTATTGGTGCAGTGTTCCATTAGTTGCGGTATTTTTTAATTTGTGTTCCTATAGTTACGAATCTCATTGTTTTCTTATGGGACTCGCAACTATTGGAACACTACCGCAACTATTGGTGCAAAGCCGAGAAAAAGATATGGTAATTTAGTGAAACTTTACCGATTTGGAGGGATTTTCTTATCTGTTTTCTTTTATTTCGAGTAATTACAGGTCAACAAATTGATAGACAATATGGGTTGCTGCGTTAAATACGTAGATTTTGTTAAAATAACACTACCGCAACTATAGGAACACCTACGACTATCGGATCTTTTGCCCTACTTGTGGTTTAATTAATAGAGAGCTGTAGCTGCTGGAAAAAGTATCAGTCAGTAGCCCTCTATTAAGTGGTATAGGGGAATCTAATATTTTTTTGTGAAGGTGTTCTATTAACTATCTCCGATATTTTCATGTCCGTTCCTCTCTTACTAATTTAATAATAAGATAATATCGATTGTGCATCCCAAAAGAACCTTGTTTCCGTATACATGCCTGAGCCTACCAAATAAACGAACTTGACAAAAAAAAATCATGTCTGATGGAAGGTATAAAAATATAATATGAGTTTATCGCCTAAGTTGGGTTTCGCGTTAAAAACAAAAGAAAAATTACACTGTTTGCGAACCGGAAGTGGAACAGTATTTTTTGTCCCGGGTATCCCGGGATTTTCGGGATTTCAAAAATAATATCCCGGGAATCTCTATTCACAATCCGGGTGACCTCCGGAATGGTAATCTCCTAAGTTGAGCCGAAATAGGTCGTGCGACACCTCCAACTTCATGATTTCACAAGCAAAAAAAAATCAAAATGATATTTGCAGGGTTATTAAGCCACACGAGTACAATCGGGCCACATCGGCCATAATACGGGTGAGCTCTGGAATGGTTATTTCCCAAATTGAGTTCGACACCTAAAACTTCATGATTTCACAAAACAATGATCGGAATAATATTTTCAGGGCTCCTAAATTTCCTAAATTTAGCCAAAATAGGGCGAGCGACTCATCAAATTTCATGATTTCACAAAGCAATAATGGGAATAATATTTCTTGAGCCACTCGGGTTTAAACCGGCCATACTCCGGAGGTCCCCGAAATAGGCATTTCCTGAAGGTTCGTGCTGTTTAATGGGTTGCCAATTTGATTGGAATGAATAGATGGTATTCTATTAGATGCCGGAACGAGCTTTTCATTCATTTCAAATTCCAACAAAAAAAAAAAGGAATGAAGTCCATTTCTAGTTCAAGCGATTGCTAGAACATGAGAAATATATGGAAAGATACAAATAAGGAGAAATGGAACGGACCTGGGAATGAACCCACAACCTAATGCAAATGAAACAGAAGCGATAGACCTTTGACTTCCAAGCTCCCCAGGTAACCAATAAGCATTAAAGTAAGCACTATGGTAGCATTAAATTGGTAATGTATATAATTATAAGTCTCACAGACTGTTTATTATAAAAAAAATAACTTTATTCACTTTTAATTACATTAATATGGTTTCACTACTTAAGACAGTGGTCCCCAGCCTGCTTACTATCGAGGGCCACACAGCAATTTTGAACTGTTGAAGCGGGCCGCGGTTTATTTGCAATTTTTGTTTATAAATAATATGATAATTATCATTCCGAATTGAATTTTGAAGTATAATACAAAGTAATCAAAGAATCTATTTAAAAACATACTTGTAGGGGCATTACATTCTACAGTGTAGCTGAGTTTAAGTTCATATTATTACACACTTCTACGATAGCGGACTTAGCGTGAAATTTTAGTTTCGCAACAAAATCTCCTTTGCTTTACCAAACAAAGATCTGTCGACCGATTCTAAGAGTTTGAACTGTTTTTATCCTCGATGATTATTGTTCAATGAAAGTTGTTGCAAATAACGACAGCATGTTTGAAACGTGCTTTTGAAGCCATGTGAACTTATTAGCAGTACTAATTTTCTGACTTTTTAGCGTAGAATTACGTCTTTCGGTAGGATAGGGAGTCATTCCAAAATTTCAAATTTGGAACCGTCACGAAAAGAGGTCAGGAAGTAAAAGCCAATAACCCAGCCGTTTTTTAACGGATTCTGGATATTGTGGTATGAATCGAACAATTAACTCTTTAAGATTTCATTCAACTATTGTAAACAATTGATAAAATACATTTAACTATTGAAAATCCAGTTTCGACACGTAGTGTTCAAATTTCACAATCACGGTAAATTGCCTACATTTTGGCTATATCCATCCGCAATGAACATGCACAAAATAATTGAATTTCGCATCCACAATGGAACTATACGTAATTCTACGTTCAATTTGCGGTCGTGTATTTGATACAACATTCTACATTTTCGATCTGAGATATTCAAACGGGATTACACCTGCATTGCCCGACGTGTCGACTCGTTTATTTAATCGTTTTTCAAGGAAAATGCTTATCAGGAAAAAGACTCAGTAACGGGCCGAAACGTCGGACTCTGCAAATGTAAACCCGTTTGAATATCTCAAACTAACTAATTCAGAAAATGAGAACAATTATCCCAGTCGAACTACAATCACTTACCAGCAGTATTGAATAGAAAATTGAGTAAATCTGAACTCTGAACTGTTTACCGTGTTTCCATTATTTCTAAGTAATTGAATTTTCCGGAAACCTTTTCTTCATCATCCCAACTAATCGCAGCATGACAAAATCTTGATTTCGTTGAACATTTTTCTTAGTGTGAAGTACGTTAACATGACGCATTTTCAGGAATTATAAATCAAGCTATTTTTAATCGAATTTTGCCTCAAATTAACTTATTTTGAAGAAGGTAAGAATTCATATTAGGGTGCAATGTATGAAAACATTATTTTCACCTAAGAACGTTGTATATTCAGCTTGGTTAAAGCGCCAAAAATACCATCAAAGTATGTTGCAATTAGCCTTCATAGCATGTATGAAGTGAGAAATTTATTTAATCATGCTGATAAAAAGATTCTTGGATTAAATGTTTCTTGAACATCATAATGATGTGAACTTGACTTATACCCAGCCAGAGTACAACGAAAAACTGGACACAATGAAAGCTATTCCTGGATGTGATGTTTGTCAATGGGCCACATGTAGTGTATATTCTGAAAACATTCGCGGGCCGCAGGAAAAGGCTTCAAGGGCCGCATGCGGCCCGCGGGCCGCACTTTGGGGATCACTGACTTAAGATCTAATTGTAACTAACACTTCCTACTCTGAATAAAGACTGACTGTCCGTTTTCTGATCGAACCCTATTTATTAATTAAATCTGTCTACGCTGCAATACCTGGCCAACGGGTCGAACTCCTCCAAAACTGCTGACTACACTTGGTAACAACGGTGACTTGGTGGCGTGGTGACTCGGTGGCGCGATGATGTCTTAGCAAGGGCGGTTATGCTGACCTTGCTGGTTGATCGGAAAGGTTCACGCGTAACTCCTCCGGGGGTAAGATTGGACGTCCTCGGACAATTTTGTAGAATTCTTAGAAGTTTTCTCAATTCTGGTTGCTTTGTCGTTGGTGTGAGGGTAATGAATCTTAAAGACGACTCGTTTCCTGTAAAGACAGATAATTGCTATTGCCAATATTAAAACAGTGGTGGTTGAAAAACCGCTGAAAATTCAAAAAGGCATCCTCTATGCTCGAAGTGTATGAGATGTACGGGTTGAATCCGTTTTCTGTTGCTCAACGTTTGCCAAGTTAACGTTGAAAAGTTTGATTGACTGATGATAGTCTTGTTGACAAGCAATCCTGGGAGTATTCCTTCCAAATGATTTGTTTGTATGGTTATCTCTTTGGAGATGAATGTCTGGTTGTCAATTTTGATGGTGCAATTGATGAAAACTATAAGATAATTTCCTGTTAATGCTCTATCATGCGGTCCGCAATTCGTGGTTAAATTCAGGTTCACTGCGTTGTTTACGAGTACTCTATTTCCTGATAAGAGTTGAAGATTCGTTTGATTTGTAGTTGTTGCGTTGCAATGGCTTACCATTCCCATAATTATCGGGTATACACAAGAGTCGATGAATGGTTTTGCTTCGTGTAGTTGCTGAACGGTGTTTTCTGGATGGTTTGTTGTAAAAAGCTTCTTGTTAGACTTGATCACGTAGTTGGGGGTGTTCGTTAGAACCGTGTTATTTGTGATCAATGGTAAAATTTCGAAAATCTTACAATCTCCATTCGTCTGTGGAAGTTCTAGAATGTAGAGCATCATCTCATTGGTACTGGCTATTTTCGGGTGGCATAGTTAAGTGCGTCTTCAGGAAACCTTGTCGCAATTCCTTGTTTGTTGAGAATAGATTCTATCAAAAAAATTCCTTGATTGTTAGTAGCTTGCTGTTCGGTAATGAAACTCGGGCTCGTAGAATGGCGTCTTCGATGTCTTCGAGAATATTGTTTGTTGCGTCCATGGATAGAAGTAAGATTATTGCGTCTATATCCTTCAGTAGTATGGTGTTCAAAGTTGTATGATGATCGATCAATGTATTCACTGTGTCCGAGATTTTCGTAATCCTTTCGTTTATAACATGATTGATCTGTATCTGCTTGTTGGTCTCGTTGATTAACTCGTTGAAGGTGTTGTTAATGATTCGCAAGTCCTCTGCGTCTGGACTACCTGCGATCCACTTCCAAGCTGTCCCGACGGAGTCCCATCTCTTCTGTCTGCGAGTTTTCTGCAGGGGTTTTAGCTGATATAAGTTGTCTAACAGTTGCCTACTTTTCCGCGCAATTAAATTCGACATTGGAAGGGTTCTATCTATTTTCCTTGAGATATCTAAGAATAAATTCACGTTTTCTTCTAACACAGTCAAATTTATCGGATGTATCACTTTAACAATGCCTGTTTGAATATAACAATCTCGAACATGTAGCAATAAAAGAGGATCATGATTTAAATTTTTGATTTCCAAGTGCTGACAATTTGCATTCAAAATAATCGAAAATAGTATTAACTTCGTGTACATTTTTACTTTGTGTCTTCTGAATAATTAGAGGTGACTAACGCTCGAATGCTGTAACGAAATCAGAAAAAGAAGAATCGGATTATGAGTTTTATTTCCTAATACGTTTGATTTTGCTTTTATGTCTTTTCACGTTTCTGTTATTTTTAAAAGTTTTTTCCTTTATATCGTGTGCTGTCGTGGCTTTTGCTCTAGGATCCAATTTCTTTCTAATATTTGGAATCAAAAATACATCTTGGTTTTCTGAAATTTCTGGTGGATCTTCCCTATTCTGGTTCCTATTAACCTGAACTTGTTTACCTTTCTCTAAGTTAGCTTTAACTTTTTCAAATAGTTCTTCTGAATTATTGCGAATTGAATTTGGCTCTCAACTATTGTTATTATTGAATATTATTTCATTTGGGGTAAACTTAGTAACTGAGTGAACTGAAGAGTTATAAAGGGAAATGGCTAACAGAACGATAGCTGTAGTACTAAGATCTGGAAATTTGTATTTGTTGGTGTTTACTATTTCAATAATCGTTGAGTGGGTTTTCTCTACTTGTCCGTTTGATTCAGAGCATGACGCGTATTTCAATTCTATGTGCAAATGGTCTAAATAGTTTTTGAGATCAATGGATCTGAAAGTAGTTTCGTGATCCGTAATGATTTGTCTGGGTATGCCGAACGATGTAAAATATTGTGCAAGGGCGTTCTTAACGTCGATCAAGTTTTTCGTCTGCATTGGGATCATTTGAGCGTGTTTGGAAAATGAGTCTACAAAGGATAGGAAATTGTGTTTGTCTATTTGGAAAATGTCCATATGTATTCTATCGAAGGGTCTGTCGCAATTGGTCTCGGAGAAAGCTTTATGTTATAAGGCTTCCTTTCATACTTGTGGGTGTTGCAAATTTTACAAGTTTTAGTTACTATTTTGATTTTCGAGGTCATTTTAGGGAAAAAATAACTACGTTTAATTTGGTTTTCTACTTCGTTCACACCACGATGAGCGCGTTCGTGTTCTTTATTGATTATGGCGTCTTGTCGTTCTTTGTTTGTAACGTCTTCAACTTGTAATTGTGTAATTACGAAGTGTCCGGTCTCGTTAAAGTTTTTCCTGTAAGATTCCTGAATTGATGGTAGTAGATTCTCGGGTGCAAGGATAGCAGATTGCTTTCCATTATGGTATTTCTTTAGAATATCTGTAATGGTATTTTCGTCGAAGTTTTGTCTGCATATTATTATTCGTCGAAAATGTTCAAAAGGGGTTTCAGTAATTTCAGTACAGATTCAGGAGATCCTGAAAATAATTTGATTTCTATAGTAGTTTATAGGCCGCTCCGTGCAGTGGATGAAGTAGTCATCTGATGTTTCCGCTGAATGGATAGTATCAGCATCATCTTCTTCCGAGTTGGATGGGTTGCTTTGGTTATCCTGTGGTTCATCTTCTGGAATGGGGGAAGTATGTTATTGAAATTCATTTCTAAATTGTCTTCTAATTTTCTGCTCAAAGCGTCGGCGACGACGTTTGTTTTACCTTGTTTGTATTTGATAGTATAGTGATAGTTTTCTAGTGCCATTCTGCGGTTCAGAATCCTAGAGTTTTTGTTGCAGTTTTTGATGTACTGCAAAGGTTTATGGTCCGTGAAAAGAGTGAACTGATTACCATGAAGAAATGCGTTGAACTTGTTCACTCCCCATACGATGGCAAGTGCTTCTTTTTCAATGGTGCTGTAGTTGATTTCACTTTTGGTTAGAGTTCTGCTTGTGAAAGCGATTGGCCTTTCCACATTTTCTTGAATTTGGGATAAAACAGCGCCAATAGCATAATTACTAGCGTCTGTTGTTAGAATAAAGGGCAATTTAAAGTCCAGTACGCCATGATTTGGTCGGACGCAATAATGTTTTACAATTTTTCAAAAGAAGTTTGGTAATCAGTGTCGTCAGTGTTAACAGTCTGATTCTTTTTTAAAAACTTTGTCATAGGCTTAGTGAGTTTTGAATAATCTTTGACGAATCGTCTGTAATATCCTGATAAACCTGAAAAGTGTGTATTTTGTTTTGGTGTTTGAGGAAGTTTCCAATCTAAAATCTTTTGTATTTTTTCTGGATCAGGCTTAATACCGTCCTCAGAGATAACGTGACCTAGAAATTTAGTTTCTCTGCGCATGAACTCGCATTTATCCAATTGGATTTTCAAATTGAATGATGCTAGTCTATTAAGAATTTTTGAAAGATTTTCCAAGTGGGTTTTCAAGTCTTTTCCGATAATTATAATGTCATCTAGATATACGAAACAGATAGTTCCTATGTATTCGCAAAGTATGTTATTCATTGCCCGCTGAAAAGTGGCGGGTGCATTCTTTAAGCCAAACGGCATCCTAGTAAATTCAAAATGACCTAAACTGGTGGAAAATGCCGTTTTAGGTTGGTGTGCTGGATCCATTTCAATCTGGTGGAAACCTGATTTCAGATCTAAAGTGGTAAAGTAGATGGACTTTCCTAGGCTGTCTAATATTTCTTCAATTTGTGGTATTGGAAATTTATCACTAATCGTTTTATCATTCAGCTTTCTGTAGTCGATGACGACTCTAATTTTCTGTTTTCCAGAGGCATCTTTCTTGTTTGGGACTACCCAAATAGGAGATGAATATGGACTAGTACTATGACGAATTATACCATTATCCAAAAGTTCCTGCATCTGATCTTCGACGTCTTTTTTGTAAGCATGTGGATATCGATAAGATTTTTGTATAGACGGGGCATCATCAGTGGTAGCGATTTGATGTTTTATAATAGATGTTGCAGTCAATTTTTCCCTTGGTTTCAAAAGTACGCTTTGATTTTTCAGAATCGTTTCGAAGAGTCTATCCTTTTCAAGTGGTGATAAGTGTTCGGTACGTATTATTTTAGATAGTGTGTCTTTGTCAATTGAAGAGCATGGTTCTAAATCAACGGGTGTTATCGTTTCAAAATTATTTACTTTAAGGTCAAAATATCCGTTCACTAATGGATCAACTGAGTTTTTGTTACTAATTACTTTAACTATGGATTTTTTGTTGGTGGAATTATAAAGTCCTGGTTCAATTACTATCGATCTGTGCAGTTTCTGAAAGGTAGGGACAATCCAATCTCCATCTTTTGATGTATTAATTTCGAGGGTGTGTGAATATAATCTTCTAGCGGGGAAATACTTGTCAAACTGTATCTTTTGGTTATTGATGATAAGGATTTCCTTATTGTAATCGATTGTAGCTTTACATTTTGCCAAAAATTCAGAACCGATAATACCATCGAAATAATCATGAAAGCTCAATTCGTAGTATGTTTGTGGGGTAACGTTTCTGTCAATTTGGTTTGCCTTTCCTTTCTTATTAATTCTGTGGTTTCCTGAAATATTCTTTATTCTGGTGTCTTTCGTCGTGGTTATGTTTGTGATTATACCGGGACGTATAACATTTTTATTGGCCCCTGTATCTATTAAAAGTCTAATGGTCTGTCCTGTTTGTGAGTTTTTACTGGTCAAGTAAGGTAGGTAGTTCAAGTTTCTCTTACTTTTTGCTGAGTCCAGCAAAAATTTAGGTCAATGTTTTCGTCTTCTGATTCTGATTCTGAGGATTTATCTAGTTCCGCGATTTCAGTATTGTATAATTGTTTCCTATTAAGAGTCAATTTCGATCTTGTTGAACCTATATCCATAGGTTGAGTTGATTCCTTATTTTCAAATTTTCTGTCTTGCCTGTCTTGTCTTTCGGTCTGTTCTTTTTTCTCATCGTTTCTGAAGTTCTTGTGTTTCTGTCTATTTCTTGTTGGAAGTTGTTCCATATTGGAAGCGGTTGCCTCTTTGGATCTAAATTTGCAAACAAAAGCATAGGCTGCTTCCCATGTCCTCTGGGCAAGCGGCCTGAGCGTAACCAAAGTACGGCTCTTTCAACCCGGCAAGAAATGCGGCTAGGGCATCTTCCTCAATAAATGCGTTGATCGCATCCCAGTTATCCTTGTACTTCTGTTTCTGCTTAGCCAAAGTCTTGATATTTTGCGTAATCTCCTTACACCTTGAATAGTATTTATGGATGGACATAGTGTCCATCATTTTGTTTTGCCAAAGTTGGCTCTTGTAAAATGTTAGCTCCTGCCTGTCGCCAAGAGCGTTGGTTAAAATTTCTTGAATTTCCTCGAATGTCTGAGGGTTTCCCGCAAGACAAATTATATATTTGGCTTTGCCTTCTATTTTATGTATTACAGCAAACACATAGATGGCGAACTGATTTGGTGTTACTAGGGGTTTAAAATTTCTAAAGTGTTTTCGACCGTTGTGAGCCAAGCAGTCAACTGCTTTCGGCTACCATCGAATTTTGGAATGACTTTAATTGGATCAGGAAGCTTAAAGAAGTGTTCCATCGGTCCGCTAGTTTGTTGCGGCGTTGCAGCGACGTTTGGCTGGTTCAATGATAATGAGTTAATAGCCAGTTGTTGCTGATCTTGCCGTTCCATTAGCTGTTGCATCATTTGAGTAAGGTTACTCATCTGGGCGGAAATCTGTTCCATCGTAATGTTTTCTCAAGTTAGAGAGCAGATATCTGGGGTCTCTTCAACTGGGATATGAGAGAATTCACCAGAATCTAAACTGGAAGCTTCTGAGTCTGAGCTACTGTCGGTAATTTTAATTTGTACCTTTTGAGCAGCGCTCGAGCTTCTTTTAACGCTGACTTGGTTTTGGCATCAAATTAAACCACTGAAAACCACAGTCGAATGCGTATGTAAGGGGACAAAGAAAATCTCTGTTTGTGAAGTAGTCAAGGAGCCCACTAAAAAGTGTTGATTCGCTTCTCTCTTACTTGCCAAGAAGCCCACGTAAAGTGTTGATTCGCTTCTCTCTTAGTTTGCCTATCTGGTAGTACAAACTAACGACGTGAATGTTTATAAAAATATCACACACTGATGCCCGCTTTGCGGTTGAGTTGCACTGAATGAGGATAATTAAATAAAATTACTCACGATTTTATGCTGTCGTTGTGCGTAGTCCCGGCTGGACGGTGTTGGTTCTCCAAGTGTTCACTGCGGGGGATCCTCAAGTCCTAAGCGGTTCACTTTGATGATAAAGCTTCCCTGTGGTGCTTCGGATGTTTCAAGTATTTTGGAATACTTTCCACGGAATCACTTCAATCACGGTTATTAATCGTAACTATTCCACTTTTTTATCACAATGATTCACTCCAGCCAGTTCCGTACGGCTGCGCCAATTATAAGTCTCACAGACTGTTTATTAAAAAAAATAACTTTATTCACTTTTAATTACATTAATATGGTTTCACTACTTAAGATCTAATTGTAACTAACACTTCCTACTCTGAATAAAGACTAACTGTCCGTTTTCTGATCGAACCCTATTTATTAATTAAATCTGTCTACGCTGCAATACCTGGCCAACGGGGTCGAACTCCTCCAAAACTGCTGACTACACTTGGTAACAACGGTGACTTGGTGGCGTGCTGACTCGGTGGCGCGATGATGTCTTAGCAAGGGCGGTTATGCCTACCTTGCTGGTTGATCGGAAAGGTTCACGCGTAACTATATGCTTTATGCTATATATAACCATTTCGAAAACCTGGCTGTTCTAAATAAGCATTCTCAAAGCAATCATGCCTTATAATAACATTTTGAATGCACAACGTTGTTTTTTGTTAAGTGCAATGAAACAGCTACATTAGTGCCACTTTAAAGCCTGTAGTGTTCAAACGTCGGACGTTTTCCAATATGGAACCATATAGCGGGGACTATTTGTCCAATGAACTTACATTTGAGAGTAGAAATCGGCACGTGCAGAATGTTTTTTTCCATTCCGACCATTGACAGGAGTACTTGTCGTTAACCTAACCCTATTACTAATTATATAGTTTAGCTACATTTTATTATTCCATTGCACTATTTTCGATGGATGCATTAAAGCAGCCCTACTGTAGCTGTTTCATTGCACCTGGGTATGACGTTTGTGATGGTTGCATCCTGCGATGAGTTAAATTAAATTTCAATGGTCCTGAAGGGGCGTAATGTTTATGTTGGACAAAATTATTCCCATTACCATCTCTCTCTTATGGGCCAGCTGGTAAGGACGATCACAACTACAGCGTCGGGTAGCAAGAGCGCGAGTTCGAATCCCGCTTTAGAAGTATAAAATTGTGTTCTATTTCAAATATGAAAATACAATAACGATATAATATGAAAAAAAACTATGTAAAAAAATAATTAGACAAAAAAAATCCATTAAAAAAATCTTTTTTTCTTGTTTTTAAAATTAAGCATTTATTCAGCATTTCGGATGCTGAATAAATGCTACTTAGCAAAATTTCTACTTTATCGATAAAGTAGGATTAAGCAGTTAAGAAGCCATATATTGGACCAAAACCTGCATTAAAATAGCATTAAAAGCGACTATAGGGCTAATTGGCATTTAATGCTTTGCAGTAAAGTCGCATATAATGCCACTCAAATGCTTTATATAATGCTTACTGGTTACCTGGGCGTTTATATCACATAAAGAAAAAAAAACTTAGAAAAAATAAAGAAGAAAAAATGAAGGGACAACGGGACAGAAAAAGAGGATATTGAAAATAGAGAAATAATAAACATTACACTGCCAAAAATATCTATATAAGATATATGTGTCGCCGTTATAAATTTTTGCAATAGCTCCACCCTAATATAATCGATATAGAACCACACATAAATTAAATAATTGCTAATACGAGACCACACATAAAGTTTATTTGGATATATATTTTATTAGTAGTTCGCGTGGAGAATGATTATGTGTGCGCTGATATACATCATAAGTTAAATCTATGGATTTTTGCCAATAAATATGTGTGGATTTTTAGTAGTGTAAGAAAGAAGAAAAATGATGACGAAAGGAAAAGTAAACAGAAGTGACGACAAGGAAGAAGAGAATATAAAGAATGAGGGAGTGAGAATTCATTTATCAATTTCTTGTTCTCAATTTACTCGCTATTTTCACTTCTCCCTTCTCATTTATCACTTTTTACTATTCACAATCGTTTTTTAACACCCTTAACGGCCAAACGAAATACGGATAAAAATCTAGAACAGTTCCGGAGCTTCTAAAGGAATTTACAAAGAGATCCATTGAAAAAAAATCACAGATAACCAGGATTTAATAGATTTAGCGGAGTAATTCCTGGAAATTTTTTTGATCATAATCAGTGTTTTACTTTGGAGAGTAATTATTGGAAGTAGTTGCCAGATTTTTTTTGAGTTAAAAAAAATATGTTAAGAACCAAAACCTTTTTGAAATAGACCCTAAGAAGTTTCGGAGTAAATTAAAAAAAAGCTTCTGAGAATTCCTGAACATATTTGTGCTGTCTAATTCCACCAAACGAGCTATCCGTTGGTTGATCACCCGTTGGTGCTCGACGAGGAGGCAAAGTCATGACCTGCTATTCAATAGACAATGTTGGCAACCGAACCGGATGATATTTGCATATCTGTCATCAATGCACGCCGAAAGTGGATTGCCCAATTTCTAATGTATCTCACCCTCACATTCCCCTTCTTCTCTCACAAAAAAAAAGAAGAAAAAAAACAATGACTTGGAATTTTTATAAACAATGATTTACATCGCATTTTCTTTTTTTTTAATACAATTTTACAATCCAGTGTCCAATATTCGCACTTAAATTTTAATTCAAATATTTCAATCCTACGTTTAATACGATTTTCCAATCCGATGTATGAGCCCGAAAGGCAAATCCAATGCTCCCAATTTACCCTATATGCTGGCGCTCTTCTAGAGCGTTTTTCCAGAGCGTCTTCGACATTACAAGTCGAAACCGATGAGAAAAAAAAATCATTTATTCCGACACTCTTCGCTTCGACATCACAAGTCGAAACCGATGAAAAAATGTCCCAATCACGCTATCAGGATACTTACAAAACAATAATTTCCGACCAGGAACAAACTGGCAGGATCGCTTAATGTGCGGTCTAATTCCGCCGAACGAGCTTTCCGTTTGTTTAATCGCTTGTGTGCTGCCTTATCAAGCGTGCAACTCCGTTCGTTGCCCGACGAGGAAAGAGGCAAAGTCATGGCCTACTATTCGATAGTCAATTTTGGCAACCGAACCGTTATACGGATGATATTTGCATATACATATCTGTGAATCTATGACAAAAGGTCGAAAGGACAAAAGGTCGAAAGACAAAAGGTCGAAAGTAAAAAGGTCGAAAAGACAAAACGTCGAAAGGGACAAAAGGTCGAAAGGACAAAAGGTCGAAAGGCACAATAAGTCGAAAGACAAAATGTCGAAAATACAAAAGGTTGAAAGGACAAAAGGTCGAAAAGACAAAACGTCGAAAGGGACAAAAGGACAACAGGTCGAAAGGCACAAAAGGTCGAAAAGGACAAAAGGTCGAAAAGGACAAAAGGTCAAAAAGGACAAGAGGTCGAAAAGGACAAAAGGTCGAAAGGGACAAAAGGTCGAAAGGGACAAAAGGTCGATCAAGAACAAGTTGATAACAAGTTGGGTGGTTGGCAAAGTTGAAGAATGAGCAATTTTCAAAGAAGGGGTAATTACTATGAAACAATATTATGAATATCTAGATAGTTATGTTAGAGATAAAAATATTGTTGATTTAGGAAATGAATGAAACTTGTTTTGCGCGAGACAGAGTTCTCGCGTGATTTTTGAAAACGTCGTAAGTCCAAATGAGAGACTCTCTTTCATTACGCTCTCTTTTGCTAATTTGTTGCAACATTTTCACCTCAGCACACTAGTCAAAGCTATTTTCTTCAGGTCGGTGCTGGAAAATCCAATGTAAATGTTAGTATGGCTTTGTAATAATCGAAAGAGAAAGTAAACAAAGAGAGCCTCTCTTTTGGACTTATGACTCACGCGAGAGTTGTCCTATACAGTTGGCAAAAAAAGTTGCTCTTTTATTTTAAACTATTTTTAGCAATTAAATAAAATTCATTCAATGAGTGCAAATAATAGATGGAAATCTTGGTTTTCTGAATGTCGCTTTGATCTGTCAAAATAGTGCACTCCGCAGTCACGCAGGTGCACGCATTGAAAATACACCGGCGTGTAATATACGTCGGTGTATTTGATGTGCGGCGTGCACCATTTTGACAGATCGAAGTGACATTTAGAAAACTCAACATCCATCTATTAGTTGTACTCACTGAATGAATTTAATTTATTTATTAAAAATAAAAGAGCAGAGTTTTTGCTAACTGTGTAGGGCAACTCTGGTGCTAGATTGACTCTCTCCGTTTCAGTTCCTTGTCCATTTCGACCTTTTGATCTCGACGTTCGACGTTCTGTCCGTTTTGACCTTTTGTCCCGTTCGACGTTTTGTCCTTTCGACCTTTTGTCCCTTTCGACCTTTAGTCCTTTACGACCATTTGTCCCTTCGACCTTTTGTCTTTCGACTTTTTGTCTTTCGATCTTTTGTCCCTAACCCCATATCTGTCATCAATGCACGCTGAAAGTGGATTGCCCATATATCTAAAATATCTTTTGTAAACAAAGATTCAAACGACGATTTGACGAATGTGCTAGCCCTCCCATGCAAACCAACACCTTTAACAGGTAGCGGAAACCTTCACCTACCTATTGGTGATAATGGTTTGCGTGGGAGAGCAATCAGATTCGTCAAATCGTCGTTTGAATCTATGTTTACAAAAGCAGATAAGTCGTTTTGAAAATGTTGTCTTGATTTATTTATACGCATATTGGCATTATTCTGATCTGTTATCCATTCATTATATTCCCGAAACCGTTTTTACGGAAATCTAATCTACAGCCAGCATCTGACAGCATATAAGTTCTAGTTTCTGGGGAAAGCATCAATTAAAATGTTGGTAAACGTTACATAAAATGATTGGCAGAGTAAAAATACTTTTTTTTACCCTCGGAAAGCCCGGAACATTTTGCCTATCTCAACCTATTAATATAACTCCTCCTAAAAAATAAAATTGAAAAAAACGTTCTTAAACTCTAAACAATAAAACAAATAACAAATTTTCTGCAAGAGTCTCAGGTTATTTATAAAATAATTTACAGTCCCCTCTAGTTTCAAACTCAGATAATGAAGACAACATCCGACATTTGTTTGACATCAACAGTAAAAATCTTGGTTCTTTGTTTCCTGTTCAATCGCCACTCCTGACTGGAAACAAATTTATTGGTGCATGGCAAACACACCCGTCTGTCATGTTACAATTTATTTATCGCTTCAATTCCAAATTCACTACAAGCCGAATAGAAGCCAAAGAATTCCAATGATTAATTACTGTCAATGCACCATCCTATATGAGTAGTAGCTTCGTTGGATTTCTCCATTTAAACCGAATGGAATGTGAGCATAACACCTACAATGGTATCTTTCTTGGAAACCTCAAGATCTGTGTAATTGAATCCTCCCAATCATTCAGGTTCAATGCAAGGCTCTAATTACAAACTCTCTCTTTCATATCTTTGTACCTATTCGGATTTCAATCTTCTCATGGGCAGTGCGTAACCCAATCCGTCTAACCCAGAGATGCAGATGCATCGTTCATCGGCATTCGTCACCGTCCAGTAAGTACCCAACCCGTGTTGCAACTGACCAGGTATTTGCTTCTATCAGCTGTTCGCCACCATCCATCCAGCAAGCCTCCCGTTCGTTCGAATGTCTGCCAGCAGCGTTTTGCATGAAGGTCAATCCCCATTCATTGTCGACGATTCAGAACAACAGTTTTATTTGTGTAGGCCATCTGCCATAATCGCGTCGCATCGGTCCCGAACGGACCGAAGCGATGACGGATCTGATAGTTTTAACGCGCCTTTGTTCCGGTCCCGGGCGGAGGTCCCGTCCCGTTTATGGTGCTTTTCCACCTTTTGTTCCTCTCCGGCGGTGCGTACTTAGCTCTGCTGATTTGGGAGAGACGTGCGCCTGTATAATGAATGGGAAGCCAAGAGGAAATAAAATGTGAATGAATTCATCGCTGCCTGCCTGCCTGGTGCTGAAGTGCGTTGAAGTCAGTCGGTCCAGCTTGTCGCCAGCCGGAGGCACAACAAGAACACGCGCTGTGACTGATTTTACACCTATTTAACGCTGGTTTCGCAACCGAACACAAACAGGAACGCCCCGCCACTACTGCGGAGATCCAGACCCGGCAGCAGAAAGCATGAGTAATTGGTGACGACAGACGGACCGACCGTTTTGGAACTGGGCATTTCCTTTTCACTTGTAGGGGCGGTTCGCAAAGTGACTTGCACAATTATAGCGCTTTGGACGGAATGCAAATTATGCGGTGTTGTAATTGTGCCCAATTAATTAAGCGGTTTCTGTTGCATTTGTGATAGATGATTACAAGATAATAATTAGATAATATCGATTGGTTCAACCTGCTCGCGCGAAAGTACTGGATGATAGAGATTTGACATTGATTTCTCCAACACTCCAACAAGGAGAAAGACAAACCTTGGTCCTTCCTATCAGCGTGCTGCCGATGAATTCATCGAGATTCTGTGTGTCTATGGAAACTAAATAACAGTTACCAAATATTAGTTAGTCTTCTTCTTTATTGCGTCTTTTCTCTTTGCCGATCCACTCCTGTTAGTAACCAATTTTCTCTGATGACTTTTCCTAAGAATTATCTGGATGAAAATGGCAATTAGGACTACAGGCAACAGACAAATTGCAACGATACAGAGAGCAACGTCAACGAGGTGTCGTTCCCAAAAGTTCAAATCTAGCGCCCCTGAGCGAAGTGTCTGAACTCCGCCATCATTCTTCATGGCATACTCTATGTAGTACATGGCCTTGTCCATAGAGTTCAGCGGCTGCTCCCGAAATTGCCGGGACGTTTTGAGAGCATTGTCCCGGAATCTGTAGTAGGAAAATATGAAGTACGTCACTGAGTATAGCTTTCCATGAATTTGACATGCAACTTACGAGGAGTTATCCAAAATTCGTTTGATGGACTCAAGCACAACCTCCTGAGTGATGTTCTGATAGTCCAACTTGAGACCATATCCTTCTGCAACAGCTTTGTTAACTAAAATTTCTTGCTCTCCAGCAAGTGGCAGTCCCAGAATCGGTTTCCCGTACTGTACCGATTCCATCATTCCCAGCAAACCTCCGTGAGTGATGTGCAACCTCACGTTTGGATGGGCTAACAATTCCTTCTGCGGCATCCATGGTCCTATGATCACGTTGGAGCTCTGATTCTCCAATGTAGCGTTTTCCCACTTCCAGATAATGAGCGTTCCAGATAGCTGCGCGAAAGCTCCGGTGAAGGCCTTCCTTACATTGGCTGGCAAATCGATTGACTTGGCATTACCACCCATGCTAAAATAGATAACACCACCTTTGGCCGCTTCAACCCAGTTGATGACGTCCTAAAGCGATCCATTGGTGAGCAACTTTTTACCGTCATGAAGCATTCAAATTTACCTGTGACAGACCATTATCGTCAAACTTCTTGAGGTGAAATCCACCGACCTCGATCATACTGGGAACAACTGGTCGCGGATAGTTGATCATGGGATGTGAATTAACCAGAACGACACTGACATTGTGGATGACATCCAATAACGGGGGTAGGTTTTTCTTGCCAAAGTGCCTCTGATAAACTGCTTCCTGTGCTGGTAAATATAGATATTTGTAGTTGAACTGTTCAGAAATCGAAACAACAGTGTTCCAAAGTCGTTCAACAAAAGTCATTTTATCAGAATATCCCAAAGAACTGATTGCGTTATAGGCGGGGTTGTGTGGATTAGCCACCATCTCGTTTGTAAACTTGTTCGTTGTTGTCGAGCTGAACACCACTGCCGGTATGTCGTAGCGATTGGCCAAACTAAAAAATGAAAAATAATCAATTAATTTGAATGCATGTTCAATTCAATGCAACTGTACCCCAATAAGCTGTCACAAAGCACATGATCCACTAACAGCAGATCAAACGAAGTGTCCGAACTGAGCAGCTCCTGAACCTTCGGATGACCCAATGCGTAGTCCGCCATGGCAGCCGTTCCGAAGATCAAGTTATTGTTCCCATAGAAGCTCGACTTGTCCCATTTGGTGAATATGTTTGTATTCATTCCGTAATCTGTAGTAAGTAGCGAACTCATAAACAGCGCCAAAGTATTACGTCTAAAGGCATCACAACAAATTCTGATAAGCAGTCAACCGCTTCGTTCGGTCAACCACGTCCACATCGTTCCTACCTTCTAGATGAGCAAACATTCCGGTCAGTTTGATTTGCTTGATGTTTTCACTGTCATACTGGATTTCGAACGGGCTTATCACTGTTATCTGCGGAAGGAATGTTTAATGAAGAGGTTACTCCACACCTACGGAAACGTGACTTTCGTCGGCAGAGCACCTACCTCGTGGCCCCTCGATGCCAGTTGCTCAAATAAAACCTGCCCAAGGATGTAGTTTGTCTTGCTTGTGCTTGGAAATACCGCAAGAATCTTAGAACCGTTCACCTGAACTCCTGCGGCGAATGATAGAAGCAAAAACACACTCGAAATTTGAAATTTCATTGCGTTTTAGTGAAAGCTGCCCACAATGAACGAATAATTAAGACTAAGTACCGAACTCGGAGAGTGTCGATTCGGGGTCTGGCACCTTTCGTTGCCGTATACGCCGATGATAAGTAGAGATGGGCAAAACAGCTCATTGCAGTGAGCGGATCTGATCCGTTCAGCTTCATTGAAAAGAGTCAGCTCCTTGGATCAGCTCTTCAGTTCTTTAATGCTACATATAATAAAACATAATTGTTAATATTATTATTTTAATTATTGTTCAAAAATTTGAAAAATTTATGTCATTCATTAATTTATTCATTCATTCATCATTCATCTGTTTACCTTTCTTTGAAATTTTTAAAATGTTTAGCTACAGTGAGGTAATAATTTCTATTGAAAAACCGACAATTTTAAACTAATAACATTTATTACGCTTTTTTCTGACCTTTTTTTCTGTCTAGTTTTGAAGTCTAGGAGAACCATAACATTTATTTCTATACAAAAAACTAACTCAACATTATTTTCTATTCATAATTCTAAGTTGCATTTTATTGATAACGTTTCTCAAATCGTTAATTTAAATAATTCAGTCCCTAGTCTCTGATATGTATAATGAACCATATCACGTGTCATAAGTTTTCTCTTCATACTGGGTGCAGTAAATCAATGCCTTGTTTGCGCGCGCTTCTAACCCTTCTAACCATGCGTAGTTGACATTTTCATACAAGCGAGCCCATTCATCTATATTGGTTCCCGAAAGGCGAGAGAAATAAAATCAAGAGAGTAAAAAAATACAGAGCACGGTGCTACAAACAAACCGAGTGCACATGTAGCAGTATGCTGGCGGGAAAACCCGTCGCAAGCAAAAGATCCGCTCCGTGCAAGACACAGCACCCAGCTCGGTTCGTTTGAACCACACGGTTCGCTCGCTAGAATCGGTCGCGACTGATCCGGATCGAGATCCGTGTCGCACGGATCTGAGCTAGTGGCGCAGCTCTCGCTTCCATGTCACAGCAATTTCGAGCTGGACGACGACATGAGCGGAACTGAGAGTTGTTCGGATCTTCGGATCTTTGCTTAGTACGGTTCGTTCGCTACCGCACTACTAGGTATCTTTTGTGTGTCCGTTCGTAGCGCCGAGTATGTGGGTATGGGTTAAGAAATAGGCGGCAAGCAGGATTATTTTTGCTTGTGTGTTTCTTATTCCTCTGTAGCAGAAATGATTTCTGTTGCTTGGCTAGATGGTTCTGTCGCTTGGCTTGATGGTGCTTGAGGTGCAAATAATAAACGATCAGCACGTGCGCGGTACTGGACTGGAATGCTCATACAAGCTCGCTTGTGTTGTGTACCGCGAGCGTGGTATTTTCGTTTGTGCTGTACAAAATACAACAGCGCGCGTACTCGAGTGGGTACGCTCGAGGGAGTTTCTCTAGGCGCGTGTTTGACAATGATTTCATCAATTTAAAGTGAGCTGCTGAGCTGGGCTTCTTTAAAAAAGATCCATGGCTCATCAGCTCAATGTAAGGAAGCGAATCTTTCGAACAGCTCCTGAGCGGAGCGCCCACCTCTAATGATAAGCGGTCTCCAATCACTGATAGCACTGGGTGGCCCATTGCACCGATAAAGTATCGCGGCTGCGAAAGAGCAAATACCGATTGCCCACGTTCGAGTTTGAAGACATGACGTGTAATTTTGTTTGAAGTACGCGATGACTTATGAATGGAGCATTAATCTGTTTTGTTTTCCAAGTTTGCCGTATTTTATCGTATTAAAAGTTATCGCCTAGTTTTGTCATGAACTGATTGATCAACCAGAGTAAAAATCACTTAATGATTCCGAAATCTTTCATGGCAACAATGTTTTAGTGTAAGCAGTATTCAGTTATTTCTGCGGGTAATTGCCAATTCGGAAATAGCTTTTTCTGTGGACCGAACAAGAAATCTTCTTGGGTGGGAATAATTGTACTCATCGCAGAAGATACCCGAGGTTTTACTTTTCATTTTGAAAATTAGACGACCTGCGTGCCAAGGGTATTCTTGCAGGCAAAAGCGTAAGATTCACTTGTCTTAAGACGAGTTTGTACAATCCCATTTAATTCCAACACTTAATTGTACCTTGACAGATACGTATTTCGACCTCAACAGTAAGGTCGTCCTCGATGTCTCGTACTTGACTCGACTTGAGACATTATTGTACCTTGACAGATACGTATTTCGACCTCAACAGTAAGGTCGTCCTCAGTGTCTCGCAAGTCGAGTCAAGTACGAGACACTGAGGACGACCTTACTGTTGAGGTCGAAATACGTATCTGTCAAGGTACAATTAAGTGGTGGAATTAAATGGGATTGTACAAACTCGTCTTATAACAAGTGAAGACATTCCACTAAAAAGCTCAAAATAATTTTCTTAACAAAATTGAAAGTTACATCAAAACTGTAAATTTTTGTATTTTGCCAATATTTTCATTATGTAATACAAAAATACTTTCACATTCACATAGTATGACAGTTTTGCAAATATTTATAGGTACCAACTGGTTTCGACCCTTAGTTAATTATAGTTTTCTGGAAATCAAAGGGGGGCGTTTTGGCCAGGTGAGGTGCATTATACCGTCTTACCCTACCTTCGCGTAAGACGTTGTCCATCATCAAAAATTTAATCAGGAAAACACATGAAGCACATTACTTTTCATGTAACACATCGAGTTATATTTTTGTTCAATTGAAAACATATTTATTAACGTTTTTGTTAAATCTAGAAGAAATTTGGTTACAATTTTTGGTATTTTAACTACTAATGGTACATGTTTCAAAACAATCTCTGTTATAAAAAAATGCCGTAACAAAATAGAAACTTCTGATATAAATCTGTTATTATCTACTGGAATACCATACGCTCAGACGACCGGTGCGCAAACCGCAGAGCTACGATTAGGGGTTCCTTTCCCGGAAACGATTTCCCGGGAAATCAATTTTCCCGGGATTCCCGGTTCCCGAGATGCACACTTTAGTTTCCGGGAAATCATTATGTTCAAGTATTTACCATTTTTTGGGGACGACTGTGATCTATGGTTAAAGTATTTGGAAATCTTTTTCTAATTTTGCAAATTTGATGAGGGAGTATCAATTTTATTTTCTTCTCACTGTTCCCATAATGAAATTTATATTTAATACACATAACAAAGTTATTTAATTGTGCAGAGCGACAAATTTTCTCCAGATCGCAGATATTTAAACAAGCAGTGACGGCTTTGGTAGGCTTTGGCAGACTCATGTTCCGAACACTCGTTTTTGTTTTGAGATATGTCTTTATTTTTCTAAACTATAATGATCTATTGAGTATTTACTGTCTGGATATGTCAGAGTACAAAAGTTAACATATTTTAGGTTTTTACTATAAGGTCATTATAACAGTCTAATGACTAAAACTCACCAAACTTATGCAATTTTATGCGTTTCTGATGCTCATCGAAATTTCTAACAAAGTTTGACAGAAATAATCATTTATTATTGATAAGAAAATTATTTTGAGCTTTTTATTGGAATGTTTTCACCTGTCATAAGACGAGTTTATACAATCCCATTGAATTCCACCACTTAATTGTATCTTGACAGATACGTATTTTGACCTCAAAGGTAAGGCCGTCTTCAGTGTCTCGTACTTGACTCGACTAAGTCGAAATGAGGTCGAAATACGTATCTGTCAAGATACAATTAAGTGGTGGAATTCAATGGGATTGTATAAACTCGTCTTATGACAGGTGACATTTATTATTGATAGTTAGGATTCGTAAAGTCCCAAGTAACAATTGAGGTTGTATCAGAGTTTTATAGCGTTCTTCAAACCCTAATCTCAAAACCTCCCATGCAGTCCTCGCAGTTTCCACAACCTCCTGTAGTTTTCTATATAACCATGGTACAGCTAATTGGCCCAGTTTTATTGCAATCATTAAAACCTGATATGCATTCCAGTTCAGAACCAACAGTTTTATAATATACTTCAAGTCTCACATAAAACATGCAACACAAAACCTCCTCCAGACTTGGTGGTTTTGAAAACCACTACATGACAATGATACAACCACTTCATGACTATGATATAACAAATGAGCCACAGACAGTTGTCAACTCTCAGGTTGATTATTTGTTTATGGTTTGCACTCGAATAGGAATATGTTTTTCTTCCTGCAATACATGGATTACATGTCAGCAACAAAAATATAAGAATTATTATCAGCCATGTTAAATAAAAGTTCATATCTGGCTTTTAGTGGTCTATGCATGTTTGAAGGCATGCCAGGGATTTTTCATGGTGAAACCATGATAAATAATCAGTATTTTTACAATGCGCTTCGTTAATTTGTTATTATTTCGAATTTTTCACGTTTAATTAATTGCCTTATTTAATTACTTTCGAAATAATTTCAATGAAAAATAACTTTGTTGGATCAAATAATCAAAGCATTATTCTTAAAACTTATAAATATGACTAATTTTACCGTTTGTAAGGTGAAACATAAATGTGCATAATATTTCGATTATGAAATTCATTATTTTTTCATATCGGCGACATTTTTTCGAATAAAACTTTGATTGCATAAAATATGCTTGTATATAACCACTACTCCTGAACTGGCCCTATCTTGGCATTTCAAACAAATAGAGGTTTTAACTTGGCCTTTCTCAAGACTAGCAAGTTTTATCTTGGTCAAACTAAAAGCTTGGTAGTTTTATTTTTAATGACAACATGACAACGTAAATAGATATAAAAATATTAACAAACTTTGTTTGCCTTCGGCATCACATCCAAGTATGTAATTCTAAAAATAAGTATTACAACTAAATAGCATATTATAGTGACAATTGTTAAATGGTACATTTTGAACCATGAAAGTGTTTTAATCGTGTTAAAGTGGTAAAACATGTAGGGATGAAAAACATATTTTCATTTCTCTCATCGCCAAATGCTGTTTTAAACAGTTTTTCGACGACTTAAATATATAAGGGAACTGCTCCTGGATTTCATCTCATGGCTCAGATATTCATCCCATTAAAAGCAGAGCAATGGAAAGGTATTTGATTTGTGATTTGTGCACGCATGTTGACAAAAAGAAGCGACGAAATTGGTGGCGCATTTCTTTGCCTTCCGATGAGATGAACATGTTCTGTGAGATGGAGATCGGAACAGTTCCTTTACATAATTAACGACGTAGAAAATACTGCATTTGGTTTTTTTTTCGACTGAAATGAAAAGACTTTCGTGGGTCAAACAATTTGGTTTCTGGTGAAATTTGGTTTCTATCCATTGTAGTAATTTAAAGCTTCGTGCTCCTAAGCGGGTCTTCATCAGGATTAAAGGTTATATGTGGGTTTATACAGGACTTTACGAAGCTTGGCAGTTTTTATAAGTCTTGATCAATACCAACATAAAACTTAACTGCTGGCTTTATGTCGGTTCCATTTTTTAGCTCTGAGGAGGAACACAGGAGCATTATAAAACCTAAAGAGCAGTGGTTTTATATTGGAATTTAAAACGTAGTTCACAAGTACTCTTAAGGATCTGATTAAATGACAACTGTATAAAACCAAAATAAAACTTTAAGCATTTCTACATGCCGTAATAAAACCTCTATAAAACTAGCATAAATCTTCGAAGCATTGCGATTGTTACTTGTGGTACGACCATAAAACGCTCGTCTGAAATTACTTTTTCGCTTACGAAAAAAAAAACATTTAATGCTAACATACTTCAAATTCATAGGCGAAATGTGCTCAAGTGTTCGTATCAAGGTTCGTATTACATATAAATCAAATTTGACCGGAATATTGTTTGCATTTAGAAAATATACGGACGAGTACCAGAATGGTTGATGTTAGAAAACCTCCGGCAATAACAGAACAAAGTTTTCTTCTCCTCAATATCAAGGAAGAATCAATCCATCTAACGAGAGCAGATGCTGAAACTTCGCCATCTGAGCTCATTATATAGCGAACGTTTTGCAGACAAAGGTAACGCTTATCAAACTAAACAGAGAAAAAATTTCAGACTTTTCACCAACACTTTAATATATTTTGCACAATGTAGCAAGTATCAATTTCTTGAGGTCGAGAGTATATTTTTATTCTAAGTTATTATTTTACGTAACGATTTTAAGTTTCGCATAATTGTTTTATTTCTCGGGATCCCGGTAAATCCCGAGAAGTTAACATTTTATTTCCCGTTTTTCGGGAAGTTGATTCCCAGGAAAAATGGAACTATCGATATCAAGATTGTAAACTAATTCTTTCAAAAATATTAAGAAAATCCAAAGTGATCGTTTCTAAGAAATCGAGTAGTTGGCATGATACTAGGTATTGAGGGTTGATACGACATAAAATTCTTTGCTTTCAAAATAAATAATGCATACAGTGTCTCGGACTGACCCAAGAAAAAAACTGGTCGCTATACTCAAACATCTCGGGTAATTTCGGCTTTGAACTAATATTTGCAGCTGTGTTGCAATAATCTCATAATGGAAAGCATCAGAGAGATTTGCATCTTCAGGAACATGAATTAAAAAATACCGAAAAATATATTTGATGATCAAAAGATGCAATTGGTTTACATATTGTTTCAATGATGTTTCACGTGAAATAAAGTTTAACAGCTTTAGTATCCGCGAGATAAGTAAATTAAAGTAGTAATTAAAATATGTAGTATTGAAATGAGCTTAATACTTCCACTATTTAGTGTTTCATCCAACATAAATAATCAATAACTACTTGACAGTGACATAAGGTAGAGAACCATTTGTGCGGCACCCCTATTTTCGTCAGCAACGGTCATTACTCGAGCGCATTGCAGTCGAATTATTTGTTTTTTACTACTTTACTGGTTAGTTACTGTCGATATCTAGTGATGTACAAAAAATCAAGCCATTTGGTTGAAACGCGGTCAAGTTATTAACGTTGCGAACGGGAATAGGGGGTGCTGCCCAAATGGTCCCGCTCTCTAAGTGATTTGAATTTCACTTCAAATGAGTACTCATATGATACGACAAATGCTGGGTAAAGCGTACCATTGGTACTTCGCGTACCTGAAGGAATAAAATAGACCCCATCTCGCGGTCCTTAGCCTCTTACCCAGCAACTCCTATCCCTACCTCCCGCGGTGCTGGCCGGGATACGAGCAACCTTAGGGAAGATCGGGTAACCAACCCCGGTGGGAACTATGGTCGTATGCTGACAGGGAAGGGGGTTGCTCCTTCCGGAGGTGCAAATCTTATTGAGCGTCTGTTCTGTCAGGATCGGCTCACAACAGCGTCTGTTCTCCATGTTAGGGGCGGCTGATCATCGTCCGAGTGCCAGCGAGGGACTCTAAGTGAAACTGTGCACCATGGTCCACCGGAAATAAGGAGGAATGGTCCTCCGGAAATTTAGGGGTTTGGTGTCAGGCCCTGCAAGCCAGCCTTTAAAAATCATAAGCAACGAACAATCAACAAGAGAGTACGGACCGGAACCATCGGCGAAGACCACTGCGACGAAAAGGGACTAGCGATTGGAAACTCGGTTCGTGGAACTGCAAATCTCTCAACTTCATCGGGAGCACACGCATACTCGCCGATGTGCTCAAGGACCGTGGATTCGGCATCGTAGCGCTGCAGGAGGTTTGTTGGAAGGGATCAATGGTGCGAACGTTTAGAGGTAATCATACCATCTACCAGAGCTGCGGCAACACACACGAGCGGGGAACAGCTTTCATAGTGATGGGCGATATGCAAAGGCGCGTGATCGGGTGGTGGCCGATCAATGAAAGAATGTGCAGGTTGAGGATCAAAGGCCGGTTCTTCAACTTCAGCATAATCAACGTCCATAGCCCACACTCCGGAAGCACTGATGATGATAAGGACGCATTCTACGCGCAGCTGGAACGTGAGTACGACAGCTGCCCAAGACACGACGTCAAAATCATCATAGGAGATTTGAACGCTCAGGTTGGCCAAGAGGAGGAGTTTAGACCGACTATTGGAAAGTTCAGCGCTCACCGGCTGACGAACGAAAACGGCCTACGACTAATTGATTTCGCCGCCTCCAAGAATATGGCCATTCGTAGCACCTACTTCCAACACAGCCTCCCGTATCGGTACACCTGGAGATCACCACTGCAGACAGAATCACAAATCGACCACGTTCTGATTGATGGACGGCACTTCTCCGACATTATCGACGTCAGGACATATCGTGGCGCTAACATCGACTCTGACCACTATCTGGTGATGGTTAAACTGCGCCCAAAACTATCCGTCATCAACAATGTTCGGTACCGACGACCGCCGCGGTACGACCTAGAGCGACTGAAGCAACCTGATGTCGCCACTGCATACGCGCAGCATCTCGAGGCAGCGTTGCCGGAAGAGGGTGAGCTCGATGGGGCCCCTCTTGAGGACTGCTGGAGTACAGTTAAAGCAGCCATTAACGACGCAGCGGGGAACAACGTCGGGTATATGGGTCGAAGTCGACGGAACGATTGGTTCGACGAAGAGTGCAGACAGATTCTGGAGGAGAAGGACGCAGCGCGGGCGGTTGCGCTGCAGCAAGGTACCCGGCAGAACGTGGAACGTTATAGACGGAAGCGGAGACAGCAGACCCGCCTTTTTCAGGAGAAGAAACGCCGCCTGGAAGAAGCGGAGTGCGAGGAGATGGAACAGCTGTGCCGTTCTCAAGATACACGCAAGTTCTATCAGAAGCTCAACGCATCCCGCAAAGGCTTCGTGCCGCGAGCCGAAATGTGCCGGGATAAGGATGGGAGCATCTTGACGGACGAACGTGTGGTGATCGAAAGGTGGAAGCAGCACTACGAGGAACATCTGAATGGCGCTGAGAGTACAGGCAGTGAAAGTCAAGGCAGCGGAGGAGATGACTACGTCAGTTCAGCGGACGATGGAAGCCAACCAGCCCCCACCTTGAGGGAAGTTAAGGATGCCATTCAACAGCTAAAGACCAATAAATCAGCTGGTAAGGATGGTATCGGAGCTGAGCTCATCAAGATGGGCCCGGAAAAGCTGGCCACTTGCCTGCACAAACTGATAGTCAGAATCTGGGAAACCGAACAGCTACCGGAGGAGTGGAAGGAAGGGGTTATATGCCCCATCTACAAGAAAGGCGACAAACTGGAGTGTGAGAACTTTCGAGCGATCACCATCCTTAATGCCGCCTACAAAGTGATATCCCAGATCATCTTCCGTCGTCTGTCACCATTAGTGAACGAGTTCGTGGGAAGTTATCAAGCCGGCTTCGTTGACGGCCGCTCGACAACGGACCAGATCTTTACTGTACGGCAAATCCTTCAAAAATGCCGTGAATACCAGGTCCCAACGCACCATCTGTTCGTTGATTTCAAGGCGGCATACGACAGTATAGACCGCGTAGAGCTATGGAAAATTATGGACGAGAACAGCTTCCCTGGGAAGCTTACCAGACTGATCAAAGCAACGGTGGATGGTGTGCAAAACTGTGTGAAGATTTCGGGCGAACACTCCAGTTCGTTCGAATCGCGCCGGGGACTAAGACAAGGTGATGGACTTTCGTGCCTGTTGTTCAACATTGCGCTAGAAGGTGTCATGCGGAGAGCCGGGTGTAACAGCCGGGGTACGATTTTCAACAGATCCAGTCAATTTATTTGCTTCGCGGATGACATGGACATTGTCGGCCGAACATTTGCAAAGGTGGCAGAACTGTACACCCGCCTGAAACGTGAAGCAACAAAAGTTGGACTGGTGGTGAATGCGTCAAAGACAAAGTACATGCTTGTGGGCGGAACCGAGCGCGACAGGGCCCGCCTGGGAAGCAGTGTTACGATAGACGGGGATACCTTCGAGGTGGTCGAGGAATTCGTCTACCTCGGATCCTTGCTAACGGCTGACAACAACGTTAGTCGTGAAATACGAAGGCGCATCATCTGTGGAAGTCGGCCTACTACGGGCTCCAGAAGAAACTGCGGTCGAAAATGATTCGCCACCGCACCAAATGTGTCATGTACAAGACGTTAATAAGACCGATTGTCCTCTACGGACATGAAACATGGACAATGCTCGAGGAGGACTTGCAAGCACTCGGAGTATTCGAGAGACGGGTGCTTAGGACCATCTTTGGCGGTGTGCAAGAAGACGGTGTGTGGCGGCGAAGAATGAACCATGAGCTCGCCCAACTCTACGGCGAACCCAGTATCCAGAAGGTGGCTAAAGCCGGAAGGGTACGATGGGCAGGACATGTTGCAAGAATGCCGGACAGCAACCCTGCAAAGATGGTGTTCGCTTCCGATCCGGCAGGTACGAGACGGCGTGGAGCGCAGCGAGCGAGATGGGCAGACCAGGTGCAGAACGACTTGGCGAGCGTGGGGCGTATCCGAGGATGGAGAGATGCGGCCTCGAACCGTGCATTGTGGCGTCAAATTGTTGATTCAGTGTTATCTGTTTAGATGTTAACTAAATAAATGAAATGAAATGAAATGAACTCATATGATAGGAGTAGGTATCGAACTTTTAATTCGATATTTAATGCTGTCGATACTTTTATATGATACTACTTTAACCTTAGTAAGATGTTGGGGTAGAGTGATTCAAATTTTGACTTTTTTGCCCCCCGATGCTCAAACGATTACATTTGCCATTTTAATAATACTCCTAATTTTTTAACAATTTTGGATGTAGTTTGACTGTGCACACGTCATTTGAAGTTTGTATGGAAATTACTGTGAAAACTGACCCTTATGTGAAAGACCGTTCCGTGAGGTGGCCCATGAACTATTTACATATAATCAACACATTGCCTACAACACAGAATACTTCCTTGTTTGGAAGAAAAGTTATGAAGAAAACAAAAATGTTCATTATTGATATTGATGTTATTCTTTTACATGTTAATTGAATTTCTCAGGATTTACTATTTCCTTAATAACTTTTTTTGCGAGCCTCAAATCGTTTCGCAACAAAGACGGCCTGTTTCCTTGTAAATTTTTTGACGTTTCCGATGTACTCATATATTTTCAGAGCTTAAAGGGAAGCGTTGGGGAACGGTTTTCCATGAAAGTTACTGTTTCCGTAGTAATTTTCATACAAACTTCAGACCGGTCGTGATCACTCAATTTACATCCAAATTAGCGAAAAAATTCGGTGGATTAATAAAAAGGCAAATGCAATCGTTTAAGCATCAGGGGTCACAAAAGACAAAATTTGAATCACTCTTATGTTGGGGTCAATATGACCCAAAACGAAACTTCAAAGTAGAATAACTTTTTACCTGATAATCCGATCGTTCTGAAATTTCTTGACTTTTAAAATTTGGTGGAAATGAAGCATTTGACATGAAAAAAGTATTTTAAGGTGCAACAGGAACGACCTCACAAAAAAAGTTACGAATAAGATGTTAGGGTCATATTGACCCAGAAATGTAAATACTTATAAAACAGTCAAATTATAACCGAATTACAAAGTTTATATACCGTTCTCATAGTTCATAGATAAACTCATCAATTTTGTGGCTATGTGGTAATATGCTGGTTCTGGAGACAATGGCCACCGGGAAACGACTTCCACGGGGACCTTGACGGTCATATAAGGGGAGCATAAAAATCGCTCCATATATGCCTTTCGATCTCTAATTCTTCATAGATTCTCTTAAAACGGTAATGTATGGTCCATGAGAGGGCTTCCGACGAAAGTGGCCACTCCTGGTACATGCAAGGTGCCACCGGGGAACCTGCAGGAGGGGACAATTCCGTTTTAGCACCAAAATATGCCATGCGGCGGCTCTTTCGTCATGATTTTCCACAAAATAGATGATTATGCGCTCGAAATCGATAATTGACCACATTGACCACTCTTAGAGCCTATGAGGTGCCCTCGGGGAACCGTTTTAACATTAAAATATGTCGTCTTTCGTCATGATTTTCCACAAAATAGATGATTATGCGCTTGAAATCGATAATTGACCTTATTGGCCACTCTATAACCTATAAGGGGCTCCTAGGGAACCCGTAGAATTGGACATATCCGTTTCAACTTCGAAATACGCCGTGCGGCGGCGACCACCAAACAGATGGTCATGCGCTCGAAATCGATAAGTGACTACATTGGCCCCGTTTGAAGCTTATGAGGGGCCCCCGGTGAATCCGTAAAAGGAGATATTTCCGTTTGAGCACTACAATATGCCGTGCGGCGGCCACTCTTGGAACCTATTAGGGGCCCCGAAGAACCCGTAGGAGGGGACATTCCCATTTCAACTCTAAAATATGCCGTGCGGCGGCTCTTTCATAATGATTTTCAATACTTCATAGGTTCCAGAATGGAAAATGTATACTCGGTATAAAAACGGAAATGTCACCTTCTACGGGATCCCCGAGGGCATCTCATTGGTTTCAAGAGTGGCCAATGTGGTCATTTATCGATTTCAGGCGCATAATCCTCTGTTTGATGGAAAATCATGACAAACGAGCTGTCACACGGCATATCTTGGTGTTAAAACGGAAATGTCCCTTTCTACGGATTCCCCAAAGGCGCCGCATAGGTTCCAACAGTGGCCAATGTGGTTACTTATCGATTTCAAGCGCATAATCATCTATTTTGTGGAAAATCATGACGAAAGAGCCGCTGCACGGCATATTTCGGTGTTGAAACGGAAATGTCCCATTCTACGGGTTCCCTGGGGGTCCCTCATAGGTACCAAGAGTGGTCAATGTGGTCACTTATCGATTTCGAGCGCATAACCATCTGTTTGGTGGAAAATCATGGCAAAAGAGCCGCCGCATGGCATATTTTGGTGATAAAACGGAAATGTCCCCTCCTGCAGGTTCCCCGGGGGCACCTTGCATGTACCAGGAGTGGCCACTTTCGTCGGAAGCCCTCTCATGGACCATACATTACCGTTTTAAGAGAATCTATGAAGAATTAGAGATCGAAAGCCATACATTGAGCGATTTTTATGCTCCCCTTGTATGACCGACATGGTCCCCGTGGAAGTAGTTTCCCGGTGGCCATTGTCTCCAGATTCAGCATATCACCACATAGCCACAACATTGATGAGTTTATCTTTCGAACGGTATGTAAACTTTGTAATTCGGCTATAATTTGACTGTTTTATAAGCATTTACATTTCTGGGTCAATATGACCCTAACATCTTATTCGTAAGTTTTTCCTAATATCCGAAGAAGGTTAAAGTAAAAGTATCGATACCTCAGTAGTATCGTTTCATCCTTACCTACAACAGAACTGTTTGGTAAAGAACTTATAAGATATTCGGTGGTTTTGAGAGTTAAATAAAGAAATAAATCACAGAAAATCGGTGAAATAATTACGGAACAATTCTGCTGTTGAGATTTCGGTGAATTTCATCATAACTCACCGAAATCTGCGAAATGATTGATTTAAATGTGCGAGCATATAAAATCTTTTAACTAATAACTGAGGAAATGCTAATAAAATACTAACAACGTTAATTTACAATGTTATGAAAACTCATATGTGGATATGTACGTTATGTGGAAGATATTGATTTGGAAAATGTATTGGAGGTAACCACTTTCCCTTCGATGGGACTCGAACCCATGACCCTACAGTACGCTAGACTGGTGCCTTAATCAACTAAGCTACGAAGGACCTCCGTCGGCCTTCGCAACCTAGCGGCTACTGAACGAGCTCGAGATTCCCAAATTGGACGCATAGTCAAATCACTCGCAATCCATTTTCTCAAGCCAATACTTCCACATGTGTATAGTACACGTCCACATTAGAGGAGCGTGAGTATTTAGAATGTCTGGCGGCTGTACACATTCTTCATCAGCAACTGTACTGATCAAGTGAGGTTGTGTAAGCTATTTGCCAGTCGGTCGTCAAGCTCAGAATCTCGAGCTCGTTCAGTAGCCACTAGGTTGCGAAGGCCGACGGAGGCCCTTCGTAGCTTAGTTAGTTAAAGCACCAAGCTAGCGTACTGTAGGGTCATGGGTTCGAGTCCCATCGAAGGGAAAGTGGTTACCTCCAATACATTTTCCAAATCAATATCTTCCACATAACGTACATATCCACATATGAGTTTTCATAACATTGTAAATTAACGTCCAAGTCGGATGGTTTAATCCCCGGAAATAGGCAATTAACTTTGATTGTACTAACAACGTGCCAAGAATGATTGTTTGTAGTTTTTTGTGTGGAGAATGTCTCAAACACCTTTTTTTAAAGCGAGCTTAGGAGATAAACAAAAAATGAGTTCTACAAGATCAAATGCTTTTTTTGCTTCATTATTTTCTGTTTCACCTATTATTCACGACGGAATTCGAGCCTAAAACATAAACAAGAATGGTTATCACTCCTCAGTAGACCTGTGCGTCGCCGATCATAATTCTGCCACGCCGATGACTAATCGCAATAAAAAAATACAATTAACTTGAGTTGAGTAAAGAACAATTTGAGGACAACATTCGTATCTGTAAAGCAAAACAACGTGGTGGAATTAATTGGCATAGTACTAAACTTGTCTTATGATAGTTCATAAATGTTATTAAAATGGAACTCGTCAAAATTCAATTTCAAATCTCATTCAAGTGATGGTGGGTGTCTCTAAGTCAGTCCCTAAGCACCTAAACCTGTAGGGGACTTGCAAAAAGTGTGTGTTGTAGTACATAAGCTTTTGTAAAGGCTTGAATACATGACCAGAGCGCCCCAATTTTTATAGGCTCTTGCATTGGTATAGGCAAATCATTGCAGTTCAAAAATTTCAAGTTAAGTAGCACATTAATTATCTTGATAATATTAATTTTTTAATTAATTGAAATCAACCAGGAGTCAGGACACTCATTTAACCAGTTTTCTTTTTTTTGTTAAATATCTTGGCTGTGCATATGCACAGCAAATGTTTCGAAATGGACAAATTGATATGAAATTTGCGAAAAAGAATCCACGTGTCTTGGAGGGACTCGAACCCTCAACCTCCTACTCTCTAGATAGGCGTGATAACCCCTACACAACAAGACCACTTAATGGTCACGTTTGCGGAAAAGCCATCAGAATCCGGGTACCAACCTCCAACCAACCTTATCACGCCTATCTAGAGAGTAGGAGGTTGAGGGTTCGAGTCCCTCCAAGACACGTGGATTCTTTTTCGCAAATTTCATATCAATTTGTCCATTTCGAAACATATGCTGTGCAGATGCACAGCCAAGATATTTAACAAAAAAATGGTTTTCGTACGGCCGAGTTGCCGAATAATATGCAATTAATTGCAGTTTTCTTTGATTTTTTTTTTATTTGTGCTATTAAGACATTTAACCTATTTGACAAACCAATAATAGCAAAATAATTAAATCTCTACTGTGAATGCTTTCCAGTTTTTGTTCAGTACAACTCATTTTTATTTTGAAATCAATTTTTGAATACTTGATATATTTTCTTGTAAATTCCTCCAGATATTCCTCCGCAAATATTCCTTTAAAAAAACATAGAAAATTACTTAAGGATTTCTTCCGGACATTTGTCACGAAATTTCTCCGAATATTACTTTAAAATTTCCATTATGGATTTTTTCAGAAAATCATTACGTTTATGTTTCAGGAATTCCTACGAAAATTTTGTTTGTTGTTAACTTTTTTGTTTTATTCTTTCGAAAATTCAATAAGTAACTCCATAGGAAACTATTTAATTCTCTAATAATTTTGCAGCGGATTTCCTGGAAGAAATTTTAAAAGAATTTTCTGAAGAAATCTTGGAAGCTTATCAACGAAACATTTAAAGAAATCCCTGGAGAAATATTCGAAGAAATTCTTGGCGGATTTTTTTAGTTTATGCAAGGAAAGTGTTTTCAAATGAATTTTTTGAGGATTTTTCAAAGAAATTCCTGGAGTGTTTTGTCTAGGAATTTCCAAATGAATTTTCGAATGCATTTTTGAAAGAGAGCGTAAATGGATTTTCGAAAATAATTCCCGTATGAACTGCTAAAAGAGTTTTTGAAGGTATTTCTAAAAGACTTCTAGAAAGAATTCCTAAAATAGTTTCCAGAGGAATCCATTAAGGATTTTTTGAAGGAATTTCCGGAGAAATTTTCAAAGGAATTTATGAAGAAATTCCTAATAGAATTTCAGAGGAAATGTGCTTTTGAACTAATTTCAGAATTTCTCCAGGAATTCCTACGGAATTTTTCCCGGTTATTGAATCGCAATTTCATCCCGAAATTCCTTTGAAGATTCGGCCAGGAATTCCCTTAGACATAGCCTCAAGGAGTTCTGCAAAAACTCCTCCGGAAACGAAATTCAGAATGTTTTTCGGAAACTCTTTCGGGTATTCCTCGGCCCTCAGGAATAAGTTCGGAATTTCCTCCACACATTCCTTCAGAAGTTTGTTTAGGAAAACCTTGTGAAAATCGTTAAGCCATTCTTCCAAAAATGCCCTCAGAAATTCTTCCAAGAACTCTTTTGAATTCCTTGCAAAATTTTGTAAAAACTCCTTCAGAAATTCATTTACGGAAATTCCTTTAAGCTTTGGAAATTTGCTAAGGAATTTCTTCGAAAATTAATTTACGAATTCCTTCGGTTTTTGTTTTTAGAAATTCTTCTTTGGTTCCTTGGCAAGTTTCTTGACAGTTTTTCCTAAAATTCCAATAGGAATCCATTCAAAACCATTATAAGCCATGTCTACATAATGTCTCCAATTTCTCCGGGTAATCCTTTGAGAACTCCTCCAGTAAATTATTTGGAAACTTTAGAAAGCTATCTACAGACACAAACAAAACTATACCCGAAAAACGAATCTGACAATTATTGTATTAAATCTTGGCATATACAATTCTGTAAGCTTTTTATACAGATATTGTATTAAAATAATAGAGGAAGAGCTTCGGTTGAGGGCACCCTTTTGTCTTTGATCCATAACTTTGGCCCTAGTTGATCTTATGCCGACATTTGTATACCAATGGAAAGCTGGACTAATAACTTTACTACTAGCGAAACAAATAGTTTGATTTCATCGGTTTGAAAAAAAATTGACAATTTTGCAAATTTGCCATTTTGACCACTTCAAGAGCCGCCACACGGCATATTTTGGTAAAAGTGAGACGTCTCACTACTCAATTCTCACCAATGATTTCTCTTCTCTCACTTTTTACTGTGAAAAGTATAAAGTGTAAACTAAGTACAGCACAGCAAAAAATGTGTCAATGATCTGCCTATAACATTGAAACATGAGCGTTTCAAACAAGCTGTAAAAACATTAATACGATCGCAAACTCAACGCTACGTCAACTAGCAGCTCATACTTACCTCGACCTACATCCAATTCGAGCTCAACTCGCTGTAAAACAAACATCGGTTCTCCCAGCTTGCGTCAGCGGTAGACACCTATTTCTGTCCCAGACGCACGGTCAGCAAGAAACGCCAGTTTCCCTCCCAGGTAACAGAAATTGGTATACGTCTGGACGAAGCCAGAGATACTGCTCCCGTTTTCAAAATATTGAATGGTTCCAGCACAACATCTTTTGGCAGCCTCTCCCATCATGGCTCCTGTGGCCTCTCCAGCTCCATTTGTAGTCGCTCGGTCAGCAAGAAACGCCAGTGTTCCTCCCAGCACAACATTCTTTTGGTAGCCTCTCCCGGCATGGCTCCTGTGATCTCTTCAGCTTCATCTGTAATAGCTCGGCCTGTCTGTAAGGGCAAATGACCTATTCGGTCAAATGACCTGTTCGACATTTTCGACTATAGGGCCTACTTGATTAAATGACATATTCGACCAAATGAACAAATGTTAGGCCTAGTGACCGAATGACTTTCGGCTGAATGAGTTTATGCCAAACGACCCTTCCCCCAAAGATTCCAGTGCTCGAACACCTTGGAACTTTGTTTGTGTATTTCAAGAAACAGAAAAGCACACATAAAGAGACATCGTCATCAGCTAAGGTGCCCCATATGCGAAGCACTTCATATTTAGGTCACCAGTGCTCCACCCTATTGTGAACATCATAGATTTCACAAGATGACCGGAAAGGCCCTCATTCATAGTCTTTTGCCCGGTCCGAACTTTATCCTTGGGATTCCAAATTTGGCAAATTGATTTTTTTGATCCAGGTTTTAATTTAGAGAGGGACATGGAGTTAATGAAGGAATTCCGCGGGTTCCAAGCAAAAATTATATGTTTCCGAGGATACTCTGGATCCAGGGGTATTTGGGATGGTCGCTTTGCAGGGCTGCAATCACTTTAGCAAAGTTCCTCGTAATGAGCACAGGCTTATGTGAAGAGATGGTGGCAGCAATGACAATTTCCACGGCCCCAGCGGAAATACGCTGCACTGGGAGGGCTGGCTTTCGGAAACGGTCATTCCGTTCCCGGATAAACTTAATCCGACACCTCGGTACGAGAGCCACCCGTCAAAGATGTTATTCAGTAGTTCGGCAACAGACCTTCGCATAACGCTAGGATATCCAGGAAGCTCGGCCGAAGCAGCCACGGCATTTAACGCCGCCACCTACCCTTTCAGGAAACCCATCATTGTCATGTCTGACTCTGCTAGCGTCATTTCCGCACTCCAAAGTGACGAGCCTGGAGCACCCCACTATCCCGAATCGCTACAGAACCACCATACGAGTACGAGGCTCGACGCCCAACAATTCATCGTACCAGTGCATAGAATTGTCTACCGGCCATGTAATACTCTGACACACACCCACACAGCGTGTACAATTTAGGGAGTAGCGTAGTAGTTAGCGTTAGCGTAGTAGATGATACTCCAACCAACCTTGAGACCAAAAAGGTACTCCAGATCGAGCTAGCCGATAAAAGAGGTAGTTGTGAGACCCAGCATCACACCACACGGCCGGCCGTTGCATATCCAAGCTTGCCGAGGCCTTTTACATGGTAGTCCACGTGCTGCCCATCGTATCAATTACAAGCCTCATGATATACGGATGCAAAATGGCAACAAGGCTAAAAAATCTCGCAGTTAATTACTGTGGAAGTGCTTAATGAACACAAACCTGCAAGGCGGCAATGTGCTAGTGCTAGTGCTAGCTAATAAGAAGAAAATTATTATTGCAAATGTCATCATTTAAGCTTGGGAGAGCGAAAAATTAGTCTTTGAATCACCCTACTCGGTTGTATAACTCGGGTTGAGGGCCTGGGATGCCCATAAAGTGGTCTGAGAGTCTGGGACTTGCCACCCGGAACGTGAGGTCGGGGTGACTAGAAGAGCTTGCGATACTCGCAGCGTCCGGAGATGATCTAGTAGCCGGAAACTGGTGAACTAGTATGGTTGACATGTTGTTGTTTGAAGGCTTGCGTCAGTTATCGTCCATCGGGAAGCGTCCTGACTGAACACTCTCGATTCCCACAAAGTCCCTTCGAAAAACCAGCGAGGTCGATTTGCATATTTGTAAAGACTACTACGTGGTTAAATTAAATAAAAAAGAAGTGATAGGTGAATAAAATATTGCCACCCCGATTCATGCCGCCGCCAGCTAGAATGAATCCAGGCCTGACGCCGAAAACGCTGCCACCGCCACAGCAAAATCATGACAAACGCAATGACAAATCAATGAAATCAAAATTTAAGACAAAAACAATTGTTTATTGCCTCTAGCGATTTTTTTTCTACCAATACCTTTTTATACCACTAACATAATAAAATTTTATCGGCAGTGTGATTTTGATGTACATACATACATCAGTGAAAGTTTTATAAAAAGGTAATTTAATTATTTATGTAATAGTAAGGCTTCCTTTTCACCAAATGTGAATTACCACACATTTCGTTCAACTTCTGCCACCAGATGCGTTACGATCTTATGTTCACTTTAAGTTAAATAATATAGCAGGTAAATCGCTATTTAGTTTGCAAAAAAGAAAACCTTAACTGATGTTTTTATTGCAGAACAAATTTTGGAAAATCCTGAAGCATTTGCTCAAACCACTCAACAAGTTTAGGAAAATCCTGATGCATTTGCTCAAACAACTCACTCAACACCTGAGCCACTCGAGCAAAGATCAAACCAAACGTCCGTCGTTTGAAATGCAAACATCATCATCAACTCTGATGGTTGAAGCGCACCCCATTCGGACATTTGGTCGATCCAGTCAACCCGCACTGATTGTAGCCTGCAGCCAGACGTAAACATCCCGCCACTCTTTGATGCTGGACCACACCTTCAGCAACAATACTCACAAAGGCCATTTGAGCAAAAAATAAAGCACGCAATTCAAAACAACTGGAGGCCATTGCAGCTGCCCTTTTGCGTTCGAGAGGGAGGCTTTTGCACGGAACAGAATAAAGAACAAGCTGATGGTACCTATAGACACCCCCGTTGCGCTGTGAAGTATACTCAACTGCTGTTTAGATAACGTCCTACATGGCGGAGTATCGGATGCTTGCTGCTCGTTCCACGATTGAGTATGCTTTGCCGAACCAGACTGATGCGCCGGATGGGGTTTGTCACTGTTGGTGTTTAAATCCGGCTGGAAAATAGGGGGTGACTGGTGAATGTATTCGTTTTGTGCCCCTTACTGGGATCCGGAATCACTTTCCGGAATTGTCTGGGCTTTGTTGAATGTTGTGACATGATGTTTTGGGAGCTATCTGGATAGTTTGGTTGCTCTGGGATGGATGGGAATTGGAACTTCCACAAGATGGATGGGAATAGGAACATAGTATTGGTTTGGAAAGTTAATTTAAGAGTCGTATATGCAGTGGATAGACAACTACACTGAATTCTGTTTTTACACGATTTACATTTTCCAAATTTTCCAAAAAAAATGAATATCATCGCATAAAAATTAAAATATTGTTTCGTCAATGCAATGCGAGAATATTTTTTTATTAAAGGGATTGTTAATCCACAAGCAATGAATTCGATTCTCAGCCTGTTAGAAGATCTCTTTCTATAGTAAGACTACCAGTTCATGCGATATGTTTCACAAAACTATAACCTATGAACAATGAATGGGAATTGAGACAAGACGCAATAGAAACGAAGTTTTATAGAACAAAAGAAAATGCAAAGTGATGAAGGATAAACTACAAAATCAGCATTATTATTTGAAGGCCAGACATATTTATTCCACAAAATACCCACATTTTTATTCTCTCTCAATATGGTACGACTTATCCACCCTCATGATCTTTTTGATAGCTTTATTTTGCGCCCGCACAACCAGCATTCAAGTAGGGCAAAGATCCAATAGTGGAGGAACTAAGCACGTCCCAACACTAATTTCTCTATAACACATAATCCATACTTCATTTCCCTTACCCTGAGAGTGCATCTGAAAGCTCATTCTCTCTACTTCATCCGAAGCGTGCCATTGTTTCATCAGAATCCTTTATTGTAACCTAAAATCAATCCTCCAATTATTGGTACAGTGTTCCAATAGTTGCGGTATTTTGTTATTCGTGTTCCTATAGTTGCGAATCCCATAGGATTTATACGGGATTCGCAACTATTGGAACACTACCGCAACTATTGGTGCAAGGGAGAGAAAAAAATTAAGTAATTTAAAGATACTTTACCAGTTTAAATGAAATTTGAATGTTATTTTTGTTTCCATCGTGTTATGACAGGTCGACTTATTGATCGGTGATGTGGGTTACTGCGTTTAATTTCTTGATTCCCTGCGAACCGTACTACCGTAACTATAGGAACACCCACGACTATCGGAACTGTTACCCTAGGTACGCATGAGGTGAATACGAACTTCTGGGTTGTTATCCATGTTTGAGCGAAATTGCAACCCGTTGGGATGGTTTCTATGGTAACAGTTTCAATCATCAGTTTCCAGTAGAAAAGAGGGTCGAAGTTGATGCGTCTGCTTGGCCGAGCACCGTAGCCTAGAGATATTGATTTTTACTGGCCCTTTCGAGCTGCATCTGAGTGCCAGTATATGCACGTGTACTGCCTGGAGAATATTGCCCAAAACGCCGCGTCCACGCAAGGTACGTGTGCACGACTACATTTGATGCTGGGTACCTTGCATGGAAGCGGCGTACACGCAGCTTTGAAAAAACGCTAAGTGGGCATCGGTCCTAATAATAATAATACAGCTAAAAACTTGGCTAAAGCCAAACACGTTTATTAATCCACCTAACCGTGATGTTGCCTTTCTCATGCATTATAAAAATAATATTTTGGCAATTAGTTCTGGGCTCATTGGATTGGACACTCCAGCCAATTTTTAATACGAAACAATATAACAGGATTCTTTTCCGAATGCAACCTGGTGCGAACAAATCGGTTAATGATAGGTAAGTGAGAATTTTTTAAGCGCTTTTTGACGTAGGACTACGTTTGTCTTTTCTATATTGGGGTACACTTTACGATTGCGAAAATCGGGGACTGTCACGAAAATATGATAGACTTTAAACTTTAATATCTCAGCCGTTTCTCGATGGATTTTCAATTTTTTTGGACCATTCGATCAAGGATGAGTCAACGCTTCTTTATCTTAAAATATTGATTTTGAACTATTTATTATCGAAATATGATAAAAAGTTTAGAAATAGGTAAACTAACCAATCACGTACATGCATCACTAGCACAGACATCAAAAATCAATCACTTGCGGGTTTGGATCTAATCCTCAATTTGAACAAGATTTCACGCAGAGCGGACGCATTAAAGTGATCGCAGCGGAGCGGACACAGCATTACGGAGGCGCTGGGAACATTTTTAACGGAAATCCATCGCATTGGTGCTGGTGCTCGGTGTATTGCTGCAGATCATTCAACCTCAACGAACCAGCATTTCATATGAAGAAAGGGTTGACTATAAAAATAGCACTGTTGGGATCGCACACCGTCGGTGCCGATGGTGACAATTTATTAAAAATTGTGTGCTCTGATAGTTAGAAAGGAGCATTGGGAAGAAAACAATCGGTTTTCTCGGTACCACCATTTTATGGAATGAAAAATTAATTACGAAAATGGACTGTTTCGGTGGCATCGGGTTTGGCGTGGTATCTTGGTTGCTGTTAGGGATTCTATCCATTCAAATGTATTGCATCATCTGCCTCCGATGCGCTATCAAATTCGCTATTTACGATTGAGTTTTGCACTTTGAGAAAGTTTATTTCGGATAGTCGAATCAACCTTCTTTTGTATAAAATCGATGAAGACGCCATCTCAATGGAAACTATCTACAGCAACAACCCACCGGCGAACGTCGCTCGGACAGACATATGCTAAGAGATAATGTTTGGTAATATAAAGAAACTTCGTCTTGAGTCAAATTTCTGTTGTTATTCTTCACAACAATACACATCTTAGATAACCAACAGCTCATAACCAAATTCAGAATCTTGCGAGAAAATTTCATACGATTCTTAGAATTTGTCATTCTCCAAACGGTCCGTTGTCTGCGGAATCCCGATCAAAATGGCTCGCGCGCGCCGGAAAGTAGCTTTCTTATATCTAATGAAGTAATTCCATTAGCCCCGTCCCATCATTATCGTTATGAGTGCACATTATATTTACACCCATATCGAATCACAAATGGGCGGGGCTAACGGGTTTAATTTATTGAATACAAGAAAGCTGCTGTCCGGCGCGCGCGAGCAATTTTGATCGGGATCCCACAAAGAGCGGTTCGACATTTGATGTAGTGGATCGGACACAGCAGCACGAAGGCGTGAGTAGCAATGGCAATGCCGAAAATTTATTCCAAATTTTTGAGATTTTGCGAAAAATCATCGAGTGGTGGTCGGACAGTTTCAACGCAGTTGAATGCATTTAGTTATTGGAAAGGCGCATTGGGAGAAGAAAATTGGTTCTTCTCAGGACCAACATTTTAAGGAAAGAAAGAGTTGCCAAGACAGATGCCAAGAGATAATGTTTGGTAAAATGAAGAAACTTCGTTTTGCATCAAATTTCTGTTGTTATTCTTCACAGCAATACACATCTTAGATAACCAACAGCTCATAACCAAATTTCATAGGATTCTTAGAATTTGTTATTCTCCAAATGGTCCGTTTTCTGCGGAATCCCGATCAAAATTAATATTCAGAAAATTTCACTTTCCGCCGATTACAGCCAAATCGATGAAGACGCCAATACCTCTTCTTGGATGAATAGTTTAAGTTCTAAAAAGAACTACTTATGTGTAACTAATTCTTGAAGTTCTCCTCACTTTGCACGGATGTTCCCATCGCGGGCGAAAACGAAACGTTGCAAATAAATGTTTTGCGTTCGGTTTCATGCCACTTCAGATTCTGCTTATTTCTCCTTTATTTCGGCCATTTTTGAGGATAGTGTCTTCTAGGATTGTGATATCCTCCACTGAAAGCCAGTCGAATGGCTTCAGCGGCAACGCGGCCGATGAGTCATGTTAATTCCATGGTTAGAGACTCCAAGTCCATCCAACTGGGAGCAACTATTCACCTTCTTGATTCAGTTGACGTCCGAGCAGTTTGCTCAATGTTAATAAAAATGCACAAATTATTATGGCAAATACCATCCATTTCGTATAGCTACGTAGTCCCACGTCGCCTTTGCGTACAACCCGATTGGGCTGCACCTTTGAGTTTTTTTTTTATCTTCAATGCATTCTACCTGATTGACACAAAATGTTTAATAATATGCAGGATTTGAATCCAAAGAATAATGAAAAAATCAAGTGAGAGATCATGCCTGTTTACACTCCCGATAGGTAGCATACCGTGAGAGACGTTTTTCGGAAGCTGTTTCGATAATAAACTGCTTCGAGGGGCTATTCTAATGATGCATTACAACTTGTTCTACACTGCTGTGCCGAAAAAATGTGGTCCTCAACATAAAATGAACAAGAAAGCTTTTTGTGCCTATCCTAATCAGTTATTTTAGTACTTGCATGCAAGTGTGATAGACTTATTTTCATGGCTTGTTATGATTCGAAGAGGTTTTTGCCTCTCTTTTATCGTTGTTCGTTATCTATTGAGAGCGATTTCTGCAAACCCTGCTAAGCATATGCTTCTGAACTAAAATCTAGGTTCAGAAGCCTCCACTTGAGAGGCATGTAGGCTTTTTTCAAAAAGTTGTTTTGTTGATTCGTTCCTTCTTTCAAAAGTCTTAGAAGCCTCCTTTCGAGAGGCTCGGAAACTTCCTTTCAAGAGGCCTGGAAGCTTCCTTTCAAGATGCTCGGAATTCTTCTTTCAAGAAGCTTGGAAGCGTACTTCCAATATATTCAGGAGATAAGATAAGATAAGAGAAGAAGATAAGCACTCTCAGCGTTTCCTGTGGCGAGATAATCCATCCGAGAAACCGACAATTTACTTGATGGACGTTGCCACATTTGGCAGTTCATGCTCACCTGCTTCGGCGCAATTCATTAAAAATCGGAATGCCGAGCAACATCGCGAGTTGTATCCAGAAGCGGCAAAAGCGATAGTAGACAACCACTACGTCGACGATTATCTGGCGAGTTTCAGTTCCGATGACGAGGCTTCAAAAGTGGCGAGTGAGGTAAGAAGCGTACACGGTAACGGAGGGTTTAAGTTGCACAATTGGCGGTCTAATAGTGGCGCGGTGTTGAAACGACTTGGCGAAGAGCAAGCTGGAACGGATAAACACTTGTCTCCGGTGGATGGGGTGAAAGCAGAAAGAGTGCTCGGGATGCTGTGGAATCCTTCAACCGACAACCTGAGCTTCTCCACCCTGATGAGTGAAGAAGTGCAAGCGTTGATTCAGAACACCACCCGACCGACGAAGAGGCAAGTGCTACGGTGCGTTATGACACTGTTTGATCCCTTGGGATTATTATCGCCGTTCGTCATACATGGCAAAGTCCTCATCCAAGATCTTTGGAGACAAGGCACTGAATGGGATGAGCAAATAAGTGCAAACCTTTTGAAAAGTGGCTGCGTTGGGTACACATGATTGAGTACATCACTGAGATACAAATTCCGAGATGTTACTTTCGGAACGCCAAGCAATCTACGTATCAAAATTCAGAGCTCCATGTGTTTGTTGACGCGAGCGAGGTAGCATACTCCTGTGTGATCTATCTGCGCATAAATGAACAAGATACTAGTCCGCAATGTTGCCTAATCGCCGCAAAATCTAAGGTCGCTCCACTAAAACCGTGGTCAATTCCGAGATTAGAATTACAAGGGTGCGTCTTAGGCATACGTTGGTCGAAATTTGTTGAACAAAATATCGGTGTTTCAGTTTCGAAGAAAGTGTTCTGGACGGATTCCAGAACGGCACTAGCCTGGATCAAGGCTGATCCCAGAAACTACCGACAGTTTGTATCTTTCAGAGTGAGTGAAATTCTAGAGAACACGACTGGAAGCGATTGGAGATGGGTACCATCGAAATTCAATCCAGCGGATGAAGCAACCAAATGGGGCAGCGGCCCATACTTCAATCGAGATAGTAAATGGTTTCAAGGACCCGACTTTCTCCGTCTGCCGGAAACCGAATGGCCTCGCCCAAAGAGCCGGTGTCTAACACAACTGAAGAGATGCGCGCAACGATTTCGTTACATTGTTCGGTCGATCCAGTTATTGACTTCAGTCGGTTCTCTTCATGGGATCGGTTGCTACGGGCCACAGCATATACCCTTCGATTCCTTAATAACTCTTCCAAGATGAAGCCAAAAATCAATGGACTACTTCAACAAGATGAACTTCAAGTAGCAGAGGTAACGATCTTCAGGCTTGTACAGCGCGAGTCGTACTCGGACGAGATCAGCGCACTATCCACTAAGGCAGCGAACAAAACCGGACAGGACTTCATCGGGAAGCACAGCTCTATCTACCAACTAATACCGTTTCTAGACGATAATGGCTTGCTGCGTGAACGTGGTCGGCTTGGTGCAGCTGAGGACATATGCTACAACGTGCGTCATCCTATTATCCTCCCGCGGAACCATCTCGTAACGCTGCTTCTAGTGAATATGTACCATCGCCAATACCGCCACTGCAATTCGGAGACCGCCGTTAACGAAATACGTCAGCTATTTAACATTCCAAGACTCCGCTCAATTGTAAGGAAAGTAAGCCGCGACTGCACCTTTTGTAAGATCCGTAGGGCAAAGCCAGCTATTCCACTCATGGCGCCTCTACCACCTGCTCGTCTGGCCCACCACGAGCCACCATTTACCTATACGGGTTTGGACTACTTCGGGCCACTATTGGTAAAGCAGGGGCGATCCAACGTCAAGCGTTGGATCGCACTTTTCACATGTTTGACAATACGAGCCGTCCATTTGGAAGTCGCTTACACTTTGTCTACGGAATCATGTATCTCTTGTGTCCGGCGGTTCGTTGGTCGTCGCGGACCTCCTGCTGAATTCTTTAGTGATAACGGGACGAATTTCCAAGGAGCGGAACGAATTCTACGGTACCAGATAAGCCAGGGACTGTCTGCAACGTTTACCAGCACTGACACGAAATGGAACTTCATACCGCCAGGAGCGCCTCATATGGGCGGAGCCTGGGAACGTTTAGTGCAATCAGTGAAAGCTGCGATCGGGGATGCCTACTCTGAGGGAAAGCTCAACGACGAGGGGCTGCAGACTTTGGTCGTGGGGGCGGAGAATATGGTAAACTCAAGGCCTCTGACCTATCTACCGCTTGACTCTGAAGAGACCGAGGCTCTTACGCCAAACCATTTCTTGATATTGAGCTCTTCTGGCATGAAACGTTATAAAAGAGATACTGCTACAGTTCGTGGTCATTCTAGTGAACTTGTTCGCAAAGAAATCCTGGGTAGGTCATGGGAACTAATTCAGAGGCAGCTAGGAATATTTTGGAAACGTTGGCTGATGGAATACTTGCCGGTGATCCGTCGGCAACCAAAATGGTTCGATGAGGCACGAGCACTACAGGAAGGGGACTTGGTAATGGTCGCTGAACCTATGAAGCGTAATGGGTGGCAACGGGGACGAATCATCCGCACAATCCAGAACCCGGATGGACGACAACGACAAGCGGTTGTGAAAATTGGGGAAAAAACCTTTGTAAGGCCGATGACACGGTTGGCGCTACTTGATCTGAAGGAAAACCGTGAAGATCCGGACGATTCCGGACTACACCGGGGGGAGACTGTTGGCGCAGAAGAGGACAATCTGGCAACCCTGTCATCTATTTTAAAAGCGCCGCGTTCACCTGTCAAAGCGTCGAAGCGGTTCCAGTGACATCTGGGATAAGCTGTCAAAGGTGTTTCCGGCAGAGTCTAGAAAACAGTCGTGATACATAGTCGAAGAACTTGTGTTGAACTCGTGTTAAAAACCGAAGGTGTTGAGATTTATCTTTTCCTAGAATTAAATTATTTTGCTAAAGTTTACCAGTGAATTTGATTATCGAACGGTAGTGGTCAGTAGTGGACGGGGACGGGAATTTGGCTCGTAAGACAAGGGCGCTCGTTAGTCAGACATCACAAGTACAAATTTGAGAATCCGATCGAGCCGGTACAGTGTGTTTGAGTCAGTCCGTCCACTGGTCCGTTAGTCCATCTGAAAAGGAAAAAGTCCCATATCACAAGGGAGCCGTAGAATAGATTCGTAGGGTGAGCCAATACGAAATAGGGCCACCGAATTGTAAGTGAACCATAATCAATCTAAAATAAGAATGTACTTACCCTTAAATATTATTTTAGTTGAAGCACAATAAAGCTTTCAAACCCGGCTTAGCCTTAACTTCACCCTACACATCGCCAGAATAATGATGGTCCAGCTACAAACCCCAACAAAGGTTTCAGCTAGACGTATAAGATTAATTCTCTTGTTTCCGAGAATGCTTCTGGAGGAACTCCCGGGGGATTATCTATAGGATTTTCCGGAGAAATTATCAGAGGAAATCTCGGAGGAACTGCCGGTGGAACTTCTGGAGGAATTTATTGAAGAACTGCAGGAAGAATTTCCGGAGGAAATCCTGGAGGAACTCTCGTAAGAATTCTAGGATGCACTCGCAAAGGAACTTCCGTGAGAATTCCAGGAGGAACTCCTGAAGAATTCTTAAAAGAACCTCCCGGAGGAATTCCTGCAAGAACTCTCAGAGAAATTCTCCTAGGAACTTCTGGAGGAATTTGTAGAAAATGCCTAAAGAAATGCTAAATGAATTCCTGGAAGAAAGCCTGATTGAATTCCCGAAGGAACTACTGGTGGAACTTCAGAGGAACATCCGGTAGAATACCTTAGAGGAAGAGAAAAATATTTCTAAAAACTTCCGAAAACCCATTTCCCGTGAAATTCTGCCAAATATCGTCCAGGAATTGCCTGTAAAGTTCCTGGAGGTATTACCGGAGAATTTCTTGGAAAAACTTCTGGAAGAACTCCCGGAGGAACTCCCACAAGCACTTCCGGAGGAATTTCCACATGGAAGTCCTGAAATAATTCTTAAAAAAGTTCTTAAAGGAATTTCCGAATAAAAAAATATCTGAAGGAATTCCCAGAAAAATACCAGGAGAAATTAATGCATAAATTCCCAGATGAAATCCTGAAAGTATTCCCAGATGAATTGCTGAAGAAAATCCCTGTGGATTGTTCCGAAGAAATTTCTGGAAGAACTCTTGGCAGATATTCGAGAAAATTCCGAGTGAAGTCCGGAGGAAATTCTAGTACACTTCCGCGAAAAATCTCCCGGAGAAATTCCTGAAGGAATTCCTGGAGAAGTACCTGAAGAAACTCCCAAAAAAATACCTGTAAGAATTTCTGGGGAAATACTTTGACTAATTCCAGAAGAAATTCATGAAGATATTTCTAGAGGATTTCTTGAAGGATATTCATAAGTAATTGCGAAAATAATTCCAGATTATAATACTAGATGATTTCGCTATTGAATGTTTGGAGGTATTCCCGGAAAATTTCCTGGAAGTAATCCCGGAGGAATTAAAGGAAGAGTTCTGAGAGAAATGCCCGTAGAAGTTCCTAGAAGAACTTCCGAAGGAATTTCTTATATATTTACAAGTGAAATTATGGAGCTAAATCGGAGGATTTCCGTCATAATTTTTTTAAAACTTCTGGTAGAATTTTGGGAAGAAATTCTGTAGGTATTCTTGACGGAACTCTCGAATGCATGCCTGAAGGAAATGCCGGATTCTCCCTGAAGAATGAATAGCCGAAAAAATATCTAGAAGTAAATCTTGAAGAGAAGAAAAGAAATCTTCAAGGAATTTCCTCGTGAATTTCCTAAATTTAGTGGGTGGTTTCTAGATAAGGAGGAATTACAATTACATGAGAAGGATTTTCGAACGATTTTCAGAGGAATTTGTGGATAACTTTCCGGAGGAATTCAGAAGTTCCCAGGGGAGCTTCTAGAAGGATTTCAATAACTTTCATATATTATAGATCCTGGATGCCCTAATAAGTTTTGGGAATCTTTTGAATTTCAACCACCTATTTCCACTGTTCACTTTTTATGTATCATATATTTTATGATACATAAGAAGTGAATAGTGGAAGTAAATGGAATAATAATAATCTTTCAACCTTGTAGCATTTCCCTTAAGACGCTCTAAAATAATAAATCATTCAACCACCTATTTCTGTATATGATTGGATCGTAAAGTGCACATGTTTGAGGGAATTCATTTCAGTGCCCGTTCAATCTTTCCACAATTTAGGGAGGGGCGAGACCACCCCCCGGCCCCCCTTGGCTACGCCCTTGTTATCTCGACTACTTTCTTCTAGTGTCGAGTTTTGTCGATTTTATGAGAACACAAGTCATGTTTTAAGATTTTTTTCCTTCACACGGTTTTGAGGTGTTCGCACAACACAGTTTCAAGTAGTTTCTTCAAATTTCTCAACAATATTAACACTAAATCTATTGCATATTGTCATTATACTTATTTACCAAGCATAACAAGTGTCAACAATTAAAATACTGCATACGAAGAAGAGTTAGTAGCATTTGAAATTAACAGGTAGCTGCTCCCAAAAACGTCAAGTAAATGTCAAGCCCTCGTTTTCACTTATTTAAAATGTTTTTTTGCTTTTTTAATCATTGTTGGCTTATGACCAGGATTCTTAATGAGCCCCAACATATACCAAAGTTATTTGATTTTTTGAATAATTTTCACCCAGAAATCTAACAAGCTGCAATTTACTCAATATATGATGTATTGTATTATTCTCGAACGATCAGACTTTTGTGTCTACTAGATGAGATCTTGCAAAGAAACCAAAATATGTGTTCCACATTACACATTTGAGTATTGTATTTGACTCCCGTGCCATTGATCAAAAACCAGGATCTCGCCAATTGAATTCTCGCACATTTTATCATTTTTATTTTGCGGCAAAAACATACTACGGAGCAAAAACTCATGTTAATATTTATTTTAAAGTGGTATTACTTTTTTGTGACGTTACAACGCATTGAAAAACTTTTTTTTTTACTATTCTTTACGTTGTAACGTCTTGGAATATTGATGTCGAATAAAACGAACTAAGTTCGTATTTTTTGCATAATACCCCGTAAAATAATCCATTATCCTCATATATTAGAAAAGTGTTCACTAGTTTTGGAGTAAAATAACAACCATAGCAGATAATCAACCATAATTAAATCGAGGCACCAAGTCACGAATTCGCACGCTTTGTAACGTCACGAAGATAATTGTATCACAAAATACCATTTTCTACACAAATTCGTTGTTTATGTACCTATTTGATAAGTAATTTCATAAGGATTCAAAATATGGAATAATATGGGTATGTTTCCTGAGGCAAGCTTTCTAAAAAAAACACACATTTAAAAGTACATCAAAACGTTATAACGCCACGCCGGAATGTGTCCATTACATAATATAAACGGGTGATTTGGCCTGTCATAAGGGGCCGTACACTATTAACGTAAGCTTATGGGGGGGATGTGGGGTCTGTCATTTTCTTACGCTCCATATAAACAAAAAATCATTTGTATGGAAAAAATCTTACAAGGGGGGAGGGGAGTTCGAAAAACACAGGAAAACTGCTTACGTAATAAGTGTAAAGCAAAAATTTTAGCTATGCATTATATTGAACACTATTTTCTCGGCAGCTGTAATTTGGGCCATCCTCCCCTACCTCATATTAGCTGTTTTCAAGGTCAGACGTGTAGCAAAATTTGAGGGTTGAGCTGAATCACATATACATAGATAGATCACTGCATCTGTAATGCTTGGTTCGTCTTTACCCCAAAAGCCTTGTAAATAGCGCTTGGAAGTATAGATTCCGTTGAATTATTTCAAATAAGTGAATGTTACACGAAGGTAATACAAAAAATAAGTGTCATAAATTAGATAATGTCTAACAACTTACGAGTTTTGAAAGACTTGACATCACAGTGCACCATATAGTGTTAGCTTTTATATTGACGATTTTGCTATGTGATTAAATCACAATTACAAGAATTAAACTAAATAAAAAAAATTGTCATGAAAATAGTCTAATGACAAGAAAATTATGTTGATCTTCTAGTGGAATGTCTTTACTTGTCATAAAACGAGTTCGTACAATTCCATTTAATTCCACCGCTTGATTGTACCTTCGACAGATACGTATTTCGACCGAGTCGAAGTCGAGTCAAGTATGAGACACTAAAGACGGCCTTGCGGTCGAAATACGTATCTGTCAAGATACAATCAAGTGGTGGAATTAAATGGAATTGTTCGAACTCGTCCTATGACAAGAATCTAATGAACATTCAACTTAACTTGCACAATCGTTGAGTATTTGGCGCCACAATCGAATAACATTGCGTTTTCAATTTTTCCAGTAATGCTCATCTATCAATATGCACTAGAAACGAAATACATGCCAAGATCCATTATGCAATAGAGCTAACTTTCTTTAAACTAATTCCACTGGTGAAGTTCATTATTTAGCTTTTCTCTATTTCATGTTGCCGCTTCCCACCAATCACGGCTAACATACATCGCCGATGAGTATCATAAATCTTTGGCTTCCTCCCGCTGCTGATCCAGATCCAGATGGAATCACTTCATCCAGGCCGGCAGGTCTGGCAGCAAGTCGGTTTGAAAGCCGACGGTAGCGGATTACACATGCCACAAGGCTATCCCATTTCAAGGTTAATTACATACCTCAAAAGAAGTCACTCGAAATGGAACCAATCGTGGTAGGGTGTGGTGCTTACAAGGAACTGTGTTCTCCTCCCGCACCGCCTCGTAACGAGTACGGTGCATTAGTGTCACACATAAATTAATCCGTCGCTTGTTTACGTTTTCAACTTTTACAGAATTGGTTCCTTCCATTTGAATCGGAGAATGAATTGAACGTTAAATTACTGTCGCTCCCGGCTCCTACATACGTTCTTTTATGATAGTCGACATTCATATGATAATAGAGGAAGGGCAGCAAAATAAAATTTCAATAAAAATATCGAAATTTTCCATAAAAAATAAGGAAATTGCCAATGAAAAAAAAAACAGGGTGAAAGCAACAAAAAATTTGAAGCTTAGATTAACTTTGAAGAATTTTCCACGAATTAAAAAAATAAGAAAATTCCCATAAAAAAAAGGCAATAACATTTATTAAATATTCCATTAACGATAAACCCTTCGCAGTGGCACAACCGACCAAAAAAGCGGTCATCTATAGAAATGTTCAGTTTTATTGCTTTATAAATTTTCCCAAAGAAATTTTCCTATTATTTTATTGCTGTTATTGATTTTTTTTTGTGAAAAGTGGAAAAAAAGTTGTTTATTTGTGTATGGAAATTTTATATATTTTTTTCCCGTGGAATATTTTGATTTCAATATGGAAAATTCTGGTTTTGTAATTTAATTTTTTGATTTTAAAAGAGATAATAAAATTTCGTTTCATGGGAAATTCTTTGTTTTAAAAAATTTAACATTTTCTGTGGAAATTTCATATTTATTTATTGCTTATACCCTGATTTCTATATTGGAAATTTTTTAATGGAAAATTTCTAATGTTCTAGGGGGAGTTTCTGTTACAGTCACGGAGAAAGCGTGCATGACTCATGTCGCGTGTACAATTTATTACAGAGTGAAATTGTGAAGTACTGCATCCATTGGAGGTAATTGTGATGCGATCGCCTCGGGTGATCCCACAATGGAGCTGAAACATCTATCGTGTTGCAACGAACAGAATGTGTACGACTCATATTACAATGAACAACACATAAGGTGGAGCAAGTGGAGCATTTGTGTCATATTTTCGGGCATGTTTCTAACGATTTGTTTAATGCATTTGGTAGTTTGATTCTGTTTTCTAGTTGCAGCAAGAAATTACATTTTTGACTCGGTACATTGATCGCATCATCTGAAAGCGAAAATTTCTGGTTCTGTCTCGAGTTTGTCCTTAAGTGATCGAATGTATTTAGGTTACCAACGAATCCTTCTAGTGCTATGAATAATACAGCATTGTGCTGTGTCACATATTAATGATGCTGGAAGTACCATTCTTAATCATTTCTGTTGGAAAGTTTTTTGTGTGGCAATGCAAGCGTTGTCATAGTCTGTTAAGAAGAACATCGCAGTTGGGGCAAGAATTCAACAGTGCTCTATTTTGGTTTCTGTTTCTTTTGGTTGTGAAACTTAACGAAAGAAAGTGGCATTTTTTACCAAATGCATGAAATCAGTGTTTCCCAAACTGATATTCGCCATATCGCCATAGAATACGACGAATAGTAAATACATCAGAGCAAAACCTAATGATAGTGTTTCGATAGTCTGTTGCTCTATTTATACAGTGAATGGAGCTAGCTCAACAATAAAATGATTTTTCGCAGATAAACTCATGAAATAATTCTTGCAACAATATCTACAACAGTTGATAGTACAAGTAGTCTATATACATAAAAATGAATTTCTGTCTGTCTGAACCTTATAGACTCCGAAACTACTGATCCGATCGGCGTGAAAATTTGTATGCAGAGGTTTTTGGGACCAGGGAAGGTTCTTAAGATGGTTGGAGACCCCTCCCCTCTTTGCAAAGGGGGGTTCCCCTTTTGAATATTTGAATAACTCGAGAACTAATCAGAGAATAAATCAATTTTAGGCGAAACGAAGTTCGTCGGGTCTGCTAGTAGTAAAATAATTACAGAAATATTAGATGGAGCTGAAATTCTTTGATAAGCAAGTTATGGGCAACCATTTGGAAGAATCGTGCTTGAATTGAAGCTGCTCTTTGATATTTTATGCTGAAACTAATGTTGGACTTGTATTCCGCGCTGTGGACTACAACATTAAACAAAATAAAGAACTTTTGGAATAATTTGATTTGAGTTGATATGGAAAAAGAATGGAAAAGGAATGGAAAAGGAATGAATAAAGAATGGATAAGGAATGGATAAGGAATGGATAAGGAATGGATAAGGAATGGATAAGGAATGGATAAGGAATGGATAAGGAATGGATAAGGAATGGAAAAGGAATGGAAAAGGAATGGAAATGAAAATGGAAAAGGAATGGAAAAAGAATGGATAAGGAATGAATAAGGAATATAAAAGGAATGGAAAAGGAATGGAAAAGGAATGGAAAAGGAATGGAAAAGGAATGGAAAAGGAATGGAAAAGGAATGGAAAAGGAATGGAAAAGGAATGGAAAAGGAATGGAAAAGGAATGGATAAGGAATGGAAAAGGAATGGATAAGGAATGAATAAGGAATGGATAAGGAATAGATAAATACACAGGATTTTGTTTTTACACGATTTTTTTTAGCTCGTATTTTTGATCGTGTGACTTCAATTTACCACCAAACTCTTCGAAACATGTTTAAAAAAATTCAGAATAAATCAAAGAAAAATCGCATGATAATTAATGTGCGTTAAACATTTAGGATGAGTGGCAAATTGAGAAAATGTAAATCGTGTAAAAACAGAATCCAGTGTAATGTAAAAGGAATGGAAAAGGAATGGAAAAAGAATGAATAAGGAATGGATAATGAATAATGGATAAGGAATGGAAAAGGAATGGAAAAGGAATGGAAAAGGAATGGAAAAGGAATGGAAAAGGAATGGAAAAGGAATGGAAAAGGAATGGAAAAGGAATGGAAAAGGAATGGAAAAGGAATGGAAAAGGAATGGAAAAGGAATGGAAAAGGAATGGAAAAGGAAAGGAAAAGGAAAGGAAAAGGAAAGGAAAAGGAAAGGAAAAGGAAAGGAAAAGGAAAGGAAAAGGAAAGGAAAAGGAAAGGAAAAGGAAAGGAAAAGGAAAGGAAAAGGAAAGGAAAAGGAAAGGAAAAGGAAAGGAAAAGGAAAGGAAAAGGAAAGGAAAAGGAAAGGAAAGGAAAAGGAAAGGAAAGGTAAGGAAAGGGAAAGGAAGAGGAAAGGGAAAGGAAAAGGAAAGAAAATGTAAGGAAAAGGAAAGGAAAAGGAAAAGGAAAAGGAAAGGAAAAGGAAAGGAAAAGGAAAGGAAAAGGAAAGGAAAAGGAAAGGAAAAGGAAAGGAAAGGAAAAGGAAAGGAAAAAGAAAGGAAAAGGAAAGGAAAAAGAAAGGAATGGAAAAGGAAAGGAAAAGGAAGCCTTAGTAACATTTTGGTTTTATTCTGGTTTTATAAAACTCAAGTTTTATAAAATTCAAGAGTATATTATTCTCCTGAAGAGCGTTATAAAACTTAAAATGTTACTTGGGAAAGGAAAAAGACAGTGTGTTCAAAATTTGATTAAAATCGGTCAAGTGTTTCAGATAATTCGTCATCTTCTTCCTACAAAATAAAATCAGGTTTCCGGAAACAATTCTGGATTGTTTTTCACTTAACATTTGCTGCCCATTTTGTGAACAATAATTCGATTGCATCCAGCACAGTGATGTCCCAAATGTACAATTTATTATTTAATGTGGACTCCATTTTTCAACCCGAGTAGCACACTTCTCACATATCAGTCACTGTGACATATATTTACAAGCTCCATTACTTTGAGTTTAGATTGAACTTTTGATGCGCCAAACATTAAGACCTTCCACTTAGTTTATCAATTCCGTCTATGTTCTTTTCACATATTACTTAAGTCTTTGCTTCGAGTGCTTTCTTCAATGGCATACTTCGGACTTGAAAGAGCATGTCTTGTCCGGCAAACATTTAACAAAATCCAGTTTCATCGCCTCTATAATATCTATGAGTTCGTTTTTTAATCAAGCCCGGTAAGATATTGATCATGTAGTTATTTCCGCGCTTTTCTGCAAATCATTTTGAACGAAATCTGGTTTTTCTTCGAAAATTTGAATAACCTACCGCTGCTATCTTTGAAATTTATAACACTTATTTTTTCTGCCAGTTGACATGCTTTCTCGCGTATGAACATTCCTGACAGCAGAAAATTGTTCTGTTTCACAAAAAATAAAAATGCACGTTCTAGATTATCATTTATGGTAGCCATAACTTATTTATCACACAGATTCCCATTTTCAAGCTTCTTCTTTGCAATTTTTTATGATTTTTCAGGATCGTAGAAACAATACTTTGAGGAACCTGGAACCTCTTCACATTTCCTTTTTTTCTACTTTTCAATTCTTTCTACTTGATTTTCCATTCATTTCAACTTAAGTTTCCAGTCGATTTCAACGGAACAGGATTCACACTTCTGACCATTCAAAAGCACGAACTTCGAGACACATAATCCAAACAACATTATAGGTGCATCACAATAGTTACATGGTTAAAGGACGAGCTCGGTGGTCCAGTGGCTACCGCTTCTGCCTTATAAGCAGGAGGTCGTGGGCTCAATTCCAGGCTCGTCCCTTTCCTACTTTGTATTTCTATCTTTGTTCCTTCTGTGTTTCACGTTCTACCAAAACGATTCCTACTGTTATAACCTTCCACACAATCCCAAAACCTCCCGTGGCACCTATGAGAGGTCGTAGAGTTCTCTGCATCTTTCTTAAGTAGGTGTCCAACTAACCATCCTTCCCCTTCCTCAGCATTCGCAAGGACGTGGCCAGGACAGATCTCGACTATTGGAGGGTGCATTGGTTCCATCTAAGAGATAGTGATTAGTCCCAAATCAATATCTGTGGTATCGGATGAAAGTGATGCTACTCTCATACAATAGTCTTGGCTTGTACCACCTACGAATTTGTGCGAATTGCTCAATGCTAATGCTAATGCTAATGCTAATCACAATAGTTACATGGTTAAAGGAGGCATTGAGTAATGGGAATATCGACTATTGGGGGTCCTTATATGAAAAACAGAACCGTCTGAACAAATCTTTGAGTAAATGAAGTTAGCGACTTATAAAAGCCTCTGGAATGAGTTATTGACAAACTACTAAATGATGGAATCCAGATTACTGAATGATTGATAACATCCTTGACGAGACATCATCTGACTACGCAAACATCTGGCCCTCAGCCCAAACACGCACCCTGGCTACCATCATTTTCACATGACACAATTGTTTCAAGATATTCAATCTTGTCGACAACCTCAAACCGCATCCCATCTATTTTCAACTCGGAACCAACACCGTTCGTTCTCTACAAGCTACCTGGTACTTGGCTTTGACAGAGTTTATGATCAGCACTATCCTATCGATCTTCCTTGAAAGCACGAAGTCACTCTTCCTCTGCTCTGCGGCTTGCACCAATGATCCCAAGTTGCACATATGTTGCAAACTTTGTATGACTTTTGTGAGAATAAAATCTGGTCACAAATATTTTGCTGCGATCAAGAGTGATTGAAAGTTGTTGATGCGAAAGTTGTTGATGATGGTCCCTCTTCTGTGTGCTTCAGATATTCATACTGTATCTTCCCGAGCTATGAAGAACACATTTCTCACACAGATGATGGGTCCGTAAATTGCATTGCCACAATTTTTCAAGGATTGGTCGCATCTGGTCCGAATTGTTGATCATCCTTCCGGATAACCGTTTTGGTATTCACCGACAAAGGTTTTCTCCAACGTCAGACTGCGCTGCTTAACGCCTGTACCTTAACGTATATACCTCGACAGCACAATCAAATCTGTTGCTTTTTTTTGTAGATAGGACATATGACGCCATATGACTAGATAACTTTATTCGTTTATCATATGGTTCGCAATGGATGATTTTAACCAACAACTAAGAAGTAATTTTATTGATTACGATCAAACAAACACAATGCGTAATATGAATAAATCAGAGCTTGAATATATTTGATGAATTCTAACTACTATCATTCCTAAAATAAATAAAACTCTTCCGAAATCAATTTGAGAACCTCTTAATAAAGTAAGTAAAATGTTCCATAAAAATGCACTTCGAATACCGTACCTCCTTCGTATAGCTGTAAAGTTACGGTTGCACAGTGGGTGTATGTTAATATCCATGGATAGAACACTTCACAATAGTCGCTTAGTTGCCTTCAATTCAATGCAAGAACTCCCATTTCCATGGAACCCTGCCAGAACCCATTATCCGGCGACGACACGACTATAATAGCTTCCCTAACTGCAATCCCCCTATTCTTCTTTCACCAGAAGCCATTCGTTTGAATAACCTCGTCCCCCCAACCCGAACGTACGTGCCGCTTCAGAATGAATTATGAACAATTGTAATCTGGTAATATGTTACCATTATAAATGTGAAAGGTAGAAGTGTGCCCGCAGTCACATCATCTGGGCGCTCGTTTAACTTACCGCTTGATGCACCTCTCGTTCGGTGGACGACGATCGTGCTCGTAGCATACACCGAGTGGAGACTCTTTATGACTAACTCCACACAGCCCGGTTGTCATCGTCGTCGACTGGAGCTAGCGAGACCGAATAGAAACTTACATGAACATACCACAGGCAGTTCGTTTTTCTTTTTTCGGGGGAAACCCGTGGTTTATGTTTCAAATGCATCGCTCGTTCGTCGGTGTTCCGAAAATGAAATAGTGGAAAAGTGATTTTCCTTTGCCCCCCGTTGCATCTTTCTTCAGCCAGCCTTGCTTCTCACCTTATCAGGTCCGTTCGCCGACGAGCGGTTGTAGTTAGATTGTGAAACTGACAGATTGGGGTTTTAGGAGATTTCCGAAAGACAAAAGATCACAGCTCTCCGCTGACGGTGTTGACTGAGGCCAACTTATACCCGTCCGGTGATACTTTGCAGAGATTTCCGTGAGTGCTGTGGTTAGAAATACCCGGAGGAGATTTATGATGTTTAGGAAGCTGACAAACGGAGCTTTGAAGTACAGGGGATTTATTTCATTTGTGTGAGGATTTTATGAAAGCAGTTAGAAGAGTTTTGTTTTTACTGGCAACTCTACTCCAATATGGTAATATTTTTTTCTTAAATACGAATCCCTTTATACTAATATTAGTAAAATTTATTGTTGAGTATCATTTATACTAAATAACAATTTAGTTCAACAGAGCATATAAAAAATGAATTCCTATGTTTTCCAATTTGCTCGAATTGCTCATGTAGCCAAATTTTCCAAATTTTAACTATTGACCAAAATTTCCTTGTTTATTGTAAACGCTCAATGCACTCAATCTACCCGTTTACTTTATTTGCCAATGCACTAGTTGTTTATTAATCTATTTAGCTTATTTTATTTTTTCAGTATTCTTACAATTACTTTAATTCTATTTTCATAAATTAACAATCCACAATCCATCCAATTTCTTTGATTTACCTACCAGAAACCTTTCTGATCACTGCCCTACCCACTATTGCCCCAGGATCGTTCAGAAATTTACGTCCAACATTTTTTGGCATTTTCAACTCACCTTTCCCTCCTCCTGTCACAAACTGTCACAAATCAGTTACACCCTCGCCACTACCCACAATCCCTGCCCGTACACTCAGCAAACTGGAGTGGACTTATGAGTCTTCGGCTTCATATCGTATACGCAAGCGTCGATGAGCGTGTGGGCTATGTACAGACCTCCCAATCCCAGCGTCCATGGTTCGAACCCAGCCGCACTTCACTTTTTTTTAACTGAATCTGTGTCAAAAGGTCGAAGGTCAAAAGGTCGAAGGTCAAAAGGTCGAAGGACAAAAGGTCGAATGGACAAAAGGTCAAAGGGTCAAAAGGTCGAATATGTGTCATAACGTCGAAGGACAAAAGGTCGAAAGAACAAAAAGACAAGAAATGAGAAGAAAATGCAAGATGGAAGTAGTGAGAAAAAATAAATAAGAAGTGAGAACTGAAAAATGAAAAGTGAGAAGTGGAAAGGAAGAAATAAGAAGTATAAAGTGGCAAGTGAAAATGTGATGTGAGAAGTGAGGAACGGAGAAGTAAGAAGTGAGAGATAAATAAGAAGTGAAAAGGAAAAAAGAAGAAAGGAGGAAACATATATAGTAGGAAAGAGAGAGGAAGAAAGAACAAAGAAAAAAAGAAGAAGGAAGATGGAAGAAGGAAAAAAGAAGGAAGACGGAAGAAAGAAAGAAGGAAGAAAAAAGAAAATAGAAGAAGAGAGAAAGAAGAAATGAAGAAGAAGGAGAGAAGACGCAATTAAGCAAAACAAAAGAAAAAAGGAGGAAGAAGTAACAGGAAAAGAGAAGAAAGATGGAAGAAATGAGGAATAAAGAAGAGATACATGAGGAAGAAAGAAGAAAGAAAGAAGGAAGGAAGGGGGATGAAAGAAGGAAGATTGGAAGAAAGAATAAAGAAGGTAGAAAGAAGGATACAATAAGGAAGAAAGAAAAAAAAGTAGGAAGATAAACAGGAAACAAAAAGGAAGAAGATAGAAAGAAGGGAGAAAGAAGGGAGAAAGAAGGAAGAAAGAGAGAAGAAAGCAGGAAGAAAGGAGAAAAAAAGAAGAAATGAAGAAGGAAGAACGAAGAAAGAAAGAAGAAAAAAGTAAGAAGGAAGGAAGAGGAAAGAGAGAAGCAAAACAATTGGAAAAAAATAAAGAAGGAATACGGAAGAAAGAAGGATGAAAGAAGGAAGAAAAAAGAAAGAAAAGAAGAGAGAAGCAAAAAAGAAAGAAGAAAAAGAAGGAAATAGAAAGAAAAAAGAAGGAAGAAAGAAGGTGGAAAGAAGGAATAAAGACGGAAGAAAGAAAGAAGAAAAAAGAAATGAAGATGGAAGAACGAAGAAAAAAAGAAGAAAGAAAGAAGATAGAAAGAAGAAATAAAGAAGAAAGAAAGAAGAAAGAAAGAAGAAAGAAAGAAGAAAGGCAGAGAAAAGAGAGAAGGAAAAAAACTAGGAAAAAGAAAGAAGAAATACGGAAGAAAGTTAGAAAGAAGGATGAAAGAAGGATGAAAGAAGGAAGAAAAAAAAGGAAGAGAGAAGCAAAAAAGAAAGAGTAAAGAAGAAAAAAAGGAAGAAAGTTAAAAGAAAGAAGGAAGAAAAACAGGAAACAAAAAGGAAGAGAAAAATGGGGAGAAGGGAAAAAAAGAGACAATTAATAAGGACGAAAGAAGAAAGAAAGGAGGAAAAAAGAAGAAAGAAAGAAGATCGCATGTAGGAAGAAAAAAAGGGAAAAAGAACGAAGGAATAAGGAAGAAAAAAAGTAGAAAGAAGGAAGAAAGATGAAGGAAGGAAGGAAGAAAAAAGAAAAAAGTTAGAAATAAATAAGAATTTCAAAAAATAAGGAAGGAAGAAGAAAAAAAGAAGTAAGAAAGAAGGAAGGAAACATAAGAAGTAAGTAGGAAAAAGGAAGAAGAGAATAGAAAGAAAAAGGAAGAAGAAATAAGATAGAAGGAATAAAAAAGAAAGGCTTTTCGTCCTTTCGACCTTTTGTCCTTCGATCTTTTGACGCAGTTTTTTTGTTTCGACCTTTTGTCCCTTCGACCTTTTGACCTTCGACCTTTTGCCCTACAACCCAATACACTATATCAATCGTCCTTGGACGTCCTAGAGCAGCGGTTCTCAACCTGGGGTACATGTACCCCCGGGGGTACCTTCGCTGACCCCAGGGGGTACCTCGGACGAAAATGCGTAATGGCTGACGTATTGCAATTCCAATAAAAAACTCTATTGGTGAAATTTTAATACTTGAATAAATTTATAGTCCAAGACTTTGTATTGTACATAATATGCACACAGTGATGAAGAGCTGTGGGACAAAAGACAAAAAAAAACAGGTTTATCCACTTAGCAGTGATTATGCTTTTCTTGTGGATTATTAAACAACCCCAATCAATAAAAAAAAAGAACAAAAGTCTCGTTAATAAAGACAAAAAAAATTGAAGAACATGTTGTAAAAAACTGCAAGTTTGTTTTCGCAAATGATGTGTAAAAAAGTTTTTGCGTGTGTTTTATGCTTTCTCATTAAACGTTAAAGGGACCGTACACTAATAACGTAAACATTTTTTCAGGGTTTATCACAGCCCCCCCCCTCTTCACATGTATAATTTTCCCCACACAAATCCTTTTTTTATTTATATGTAACGTAAGAAAATGGCAGACCCCCCCCCCTCCTTCTATAAGTGCTTACGTAATTACTAGTGACCCCAAAGATGGATAAAGCTTTAGAAGAGAGTTGGAAGCCCCTTTTCAAACGACTTGGAGGCCCACTTTCAAGGGGTTCAAGTGGCTCAGAAATTTGATTTAAAGGTGGTCCGAATTCTACCTTCGATAAGCTTGGAAGCCTATTTTTAAAAGGCTCAGCAACATCATTTCAAGAGGCTCGAAAGTTCCCTTTCCCCCACATATGGTTCGGAAGCCTATTTTCAGAAGGGTCGGAAACCCAGTTTCAGGAGGCTCGATAGCCCTTTTTTCAAGAGGCTCAGAAGCCCGCTTTCAAGAGAATCGGAGACCCCCTTTCAAGTGGCTCGGAAACTTCCTTTCGAGGGGCTCGGAATTTTTCCTAGGAGAAGCTTGGAAGCCTATTTTTAAAAGGCTCAGCAACGTCATTTCAAGATCTCAATGCCTCCTTTCAAGAAAACCCCTTTCATGCGGCTCGGAAGCACCATTTTAAGAAGCTTGGAAACTATTTTTGGAAACCTCCTATCGACGGGCTCAAAATTCTCCTTTCAGTCAACTCCCTTTAAAGTGGTTCTGGAGCCTCTTTTCGGAAGTCCCTTTTCAAAACAGATAGGAAGCCCTCATTCAAAAGGCTCAGACGCTCCTTTTTTAAGCGGGTCACAAGCAATCTTTTCCAGAGGTTTTGAAGCCCTCTTTCAAAAAACCCGGAAGCTCCCTTTCAAGATGCTCGGAGGCACACTCTCAAGTGGCTTGGAAATCCAATCGAGAGGCTCGGAATTCTTTGTTCAAGAAGCTTGGAAGCCTATTTTCAAAAGGCTCAGCAACGTAATTTTAAGATGCCTTCTTTCAAGAGGCTCGAAAGACCTCCTCGGAATTCTTCTTTCAGTCAGCCTTCTTTCAAGTGGCTCGGAAGCCTCTTTTTGAAAGGGACTTTCAAGAGGCTCGAAAACTTCCTTTGGGTGGGCTTTCAAAAGGCTCAGAAATGACATTTCAAGATATCCAAAGCGTTATTTGAAGAGGTTGGAAAGACCCTTTTTCATGAGGCTCGGAAGCCCCCCTTTCAAGTGGCTCGGAATTTTACTTTCGAGTGACTCGGAATTCTTCTTTCAAGAAGTTTAGAAGTCTACTTTCAAACGGCTCAGCAACGTCATTTTAAGATCCTCAAAGCCTCCTTTCAAGAGGCTCGAAAGACCCCTTTTATGTGGCTTGGAAGCCTCCTTTTGAAAGCTTTGGAAACTCCCTTTTGAGGGGCTCGGAATTATTCTTTCAAGAGACTTGGTAGCCTACTTTCAAAAGGTTCAGAAACGTCATTTCAAGATGCTCAAAAGTCTCTTTTCAATAGGTTCGAAAGCACTCTTTCAAGAAATATGTATGAGTTACGCTTATTAAAATAGGGGGTACCTCAATGAATACAAAAACATGAAGGGGTACCTCTCAAGAAAAAGGTTGAGAACCGCTGTCCTAGAGCATCCAAACTATCCTTGAGTTCAGAACTTGAGATCTACAGCTGCAAGAAAGCTTCCTTCGCTACTCGAAATTTCGAAATGTATTACAATTTTGAACAATTAAATAAAATTCATTCAATAAGTACCACTAATCGATGGATGTTTGGTTTTCTAAATGTCACTTCGAACAAATAGACTGGCGTGTATTATATACCGGTGTATTTTCAATGCATGCGCCTGTCCCTTTCGACCTTTTGTACTTTTCGACCTTTTGCCATTTTCGACCTTTTGTCCCGTTCGACCTTCTGTGCCATTCGACGATTTGTCTTTTCAACCTATTGTCTTTTCAACCTTTTGTCTTTTCAACCTTTTGTCTTTCGACCTTTTGTTATAGATTCCGGGACTTGATATCTACAGCTGTGAAGGTAGCTGTTTGACACTTGAAGAAGTTAAATGTTTCAACCGAATCTGTGTCAAAAGGTCCAGGAACAAAAGGTTTAAAGGACAGAAGGTCAAAAAGACAAAAGGTCGAAGGGACAAAAGGTCGAAAGGACAAACTTCGAAAGGACAAAAGGCGAAAGGACAAAACCGAAAGGATAAAAGGTCGAAAGGACAAAAGTCGAAAGGACAAAAACCGAAAGGATAAAAGGTCGAGGTTGGAAGGACAAAAGGTCGAATGGATAAGACGTTGAAAACAAAAGGTCGAAAGGATAAAATGTCAAAAGACAAAAGGTCGAAGGTCAAAAAATTGAAAATAAAAAAGGTCTAAAGTCAAACAATTAAAAGGTTAAAAGGTCAAAATGACAAAAGGAAAAGAGGGTCGAAAAAATAACAGAAGGTTGAAAAAATCAATTTTGAAATCTGAACAAGTAAAAATAACAAAAAAAAGTATCCCGTCTAAAGGCGTAAAAGGGTTAAAAGTTTCTTCAAAATAAAACACAAACGTAGAGCGTCCATAAATTACGGAACGCTTAGAGAGTGGAAGGGTTAGTTTTTTTTCTTACAGAAAATAGAAGGGGACGGGGGTTGAAAAAGCACAATTTTTGTGTTACGTAATTAATGGATCTTCTTTGCGTTAAATTTTGGCAATTCCATACTCCTCCTTATTTTACAGCGTAACGTAACGGTTTCTATTATTAGAAATAAATGTATTATATTCGTTTATTGTTACTTTAAAACAAATTTTGTAAACAAAAATCATCTTTTGAACACATAAAAATAAAACTACTGTCATTAGAAGATGGTATGTTAAGCTAAAATAATATATTTTGAACAAACATTTTGATGAAAATGAGTGGAGAACTATTTTCAGGAATTACAGTTAAAATTAATAAAGCCTAGCAATGCTTTGATGAAAACATTGATTTGACAATACACCTCTGAAGAGTACCCTATGTTTTAACAAAAGGAAAATTCTAGAATAAAATATTATCAAATGTTTTTGATATTTCATATGCGGTATAAACATGCGAAACTCGAAAGAAAAGGTTATGAATAAAAGCAAGAAAAAAATCAACAATGAAATCAAGGTTAAACACAAATAAATATTAATGTGCGAAACTCGAAAGACAAGCCTTTGATTGAAAGAAGGAAAAAATCAACAATAAAATATAATCAGGTGAACCACAAATAAATATTAATATGCGAATCTCGAAATATTCTTTCGACCTTTTATTTTCGACCTTTTGTCCTTTGACATTTTTACTTTCGGCCTTTTGTCCTTTGACCTTTTTACTTTCGACCTTTTATTTCAACCTTTTGACTCAGATTTTTTGTTTCGACATTTGACCTTTCGACCTTTAGTCTTCCGACCTTTTGACCTCCGACCTTGTGACCTTCGACCTTTTGACTTTCGACCCTTTGACCTTCGACCTTCAACCTTTTGACCTTCGACCTTTTGGCTCAGATTTTTTGTTTCGACCTTTTGTCCCTTCGGACTTTTGACCCTTCGATCTTTAGTCCTTTCGACCTCTTGTGCTTTCGACCTTTTGACCCTTCGACCTTTTGTCCTTTCGTTCTTTGGACCTCCGACCTTTTGTCCTACGACCTTTTGACCTTCGACCTTTTGTCCTACAACCGTTTCAACCACGCGCATTGCAACTCCTGGAAGGCCAAAAAATATCGTAGGATAGTTTTTAAATATTCTGGATTATCCAAACTATCCATGGAATAGTTTGCAGCAGCCATCGAACAAGTCTTCTTCTACTTCAATGGCTCTACATTCCAACTGGAACTTGGCCTGCTTTTCAACTTTTCAACAACTCTATCTTGTGTGGCAGGTACAATGGATAGACTATGCCCAGGGTGTCAAGAAAGTTTCCAACCCGAAAACATTCTAGACCGGACCGAGAATCGAACTCGCAATCTCCGGATTGGTAATCTTACGCCTTTGCTCGCAAGGCTATTGGAGACCCCTCCATCGAACAAGTACAGTGCGTATTTAAGTCGTCGCGAAAATGATAAAATATATGTTTGGGTGTTCGGTGGTTCATGCGCATGTATTGCGCTTTGCTCCGGTCGACACAAGTGCGAGGTAAGTACAAAGTGCTGTGCGTCCGTTCGGTTATCCGAAACGCGATTCTCCTCAGTTTTCATATGCCACCGGGCGTGAATGGTTTACATTTTTCCTAGTCGCCTGACAGCGAATTAGTGTTATTTCCCATCCCATCGATCTTATTACTTACCGAAGTGAATCCAGATAAATGATCCTTTGTAACTAAAACGATATCCTATCCCAAGACAATCGTGGAGATGCAGAGGTATACTCGGTCTCTAGTAGCAACGAGCGTCGGACTAACGATCCTCCCCTTTCTATATGGCCGTGAGGACGTGGCCGGCGCCGTTATTGACTTTAAATATTTGAGCTCCCGAAACGTGTACATTAAGAATGATAGATAAATCACGAGCTCCATTCAATTGAATCCCTGTGCAATTTCACAGGTTTTAGTCAATCACGGAGTAGCAACTACGAATTGTACGGTCATCCTGCTCATGCTCATTCTGGATTATCCAAACTATTCATGAGATCATAGGAGGAGTTCACCCAGGGCCGGATACATAAGCCATTTAACGATTATGATCATTTTACTGAAATTATGGATCATCATAATGATAAAAATTGTGCAAATTTGAAGTTTTAATGGATCAAAATAAAGTTTTTTCTTTTTGATCATTTTCCAAAGATTGATTGATCATTTGTTATACGTTTGTGGGAAAATAGCAAGAATTTTATTGTTTTTCTTGACCATTTCAATCGAAGTTAATTGCCTTTTTCCGGGGATTAAACCACCCGAATTAGACATTAGTTTACGATGTTGTGAAAACTCATATGTGAATATGTACATTGTGTAGAAGATATTGATTTGGAAAATGTATTGGAGGTAACCACTTTCCCTTCGATGGGACTCGAACCCTTGACCCTACTGTACGCTAGACTGGTGCTTTAACGAACTAAGCTACGAAGGACCACCGTCGGCCTTCGCAACCTAGCGGCTACTGAATGAGCTCGAGATTCCCAAATTGGACGCATAGTCAAATCACTCGCAATCCATTTCTCAAGCCAACACTTCCTCTAATCCGAAAGTGTACTATACAATCGATGTCAGTGTTGTCAGTTCGTTTTTCCGTAGGCTCCTCTGCTTCTTGTTGATAATTGCTTGTATTGTTCTCTCCTTGCATCCGTTGATCTTCGCTGTTTCCATGATGTGGTGTAGCTCCTTCGTTTTTCCTTCTTCGCTCAGGGGATCGTTTGCATCATGTGGATCGTGTGATGAAAAGCTGCCATTTTATGCTGATACGAATTATTTGATGTGTATGGGATGACTCTCATAGTGTTGGTGGGCTTCCTGTAGATTTCGAAGTCTAATGTTGCATTTGTTCCCTTGATATCCAGTTGATCCAAGAAAGGTAATTTACCTTCCTTCTCCTCCTCGTGGGTGAATTTGATGTCTTTATGCACGTTGTTTATCCATTCCAAAATTCTGGGCCCGATGCCCGTCTTGCATTCCTTTATCGTTTTGTCCGTAAGTCTGATAAGTCCGGGTAGTGGGTCCACTCTCAAATGCCTGTATGCCTGTATCACATATAATCTAACCAAAAGTTTCAAATTTTACTTACTTACTTAACGTCGGGTTTCTACACTTCTTCTGTTGATTAGTTTTTTCTAACTGTGCAGCAAGCTGGGTGTTCCATTCCATTTGCAATTAATATTCACTTCGTGTTTGCCGTACCCTTGCTATTTAACTGCAAATCATCCATCCGAAAGCTCGGATAACAATAAAGTAAAACCTAGCGCGCGAGAGTAATACCGGCTAGCATCCGTTTGACTATGGTTTTCCACCTGATTTCATCATTGCTAGAATTTTCATTTAAAAAAAACTGAATGGAAACTCCAATTAACAATTCATGCCCTCATTCAGAACTGGTACACATTTTGCCGATACAGTTCATTTCATACGAATCGATCCAAAATCCAGGTGAAAACAGATTAGGGGTTACCCGACGCGTCATTTCAATTTGCCATCCGAAAGGGTGGCATCCAGTCGTCCACACCCACCCTATTGTTAGTGGTAGAGAAACTCGATGAATAATTCTAGACCAACATTTGAAAAGGGCGTAACAGCCAAAATTTATTCTTTCTGATTCTTCGTCTACACATATAGCACTATATGTGGACGAAGATTCAGAAAGAATAAATTTTGGCTGTTACGCCCTTTTTAAATGTTGGTTCAGAATTTACATTTGATTGACTTCTGTCGGGACGTGATTGATGAATTTTAATTATTGGAAAAACTCTTCCGCCGCACGTCATCTGTTCGCACGAGTTGTGATGCTCAATAATAATTGATTTCATCCATCGCCCAGTTACCCCACCCAATAGGGCCTGCGTTGATTCGTCATTATTTGGAAATTCAATTTACTCGCCACATCATAACAGACAATCAGGCAGCAGAGGTCATGACCCAGGTCAATAACACCACATCTTGCACCATCGTTCACATTCAACATCATCATCAACAATCAATATTTGTTAGCAGACCTGCTGCTGCACTCTATCGCTCTTGCTTCTTCGCTTCAATTCGAACAATCTTAGGCCTTGTGTGTTGCCCAAGTTCAAAATTCGAATGCAGTCGGTTGGCCCAGTCGGAAAGGCGCACTCGGCTTATCTCAATTAAGGTCGTCTCTTCCCACACGCAACCTCGGAACGTGCATCATCGCCCAGAGAACAGAATGCCTCGGTTTGTTCTGGTGGTTTGTTCATCTGCATCTGGCCTGTGTATATGCTCTGATTGTACGCCAGACGGTTTATGAATGAAATCCTTCGAATAAATCTGGAAAGCAGCATCGGTAATCTTGTCCGCCGCTCTAGACCAGAGGTAACCACAATCGAATGTTTCTGGGAAGAAATTAGTCCTCTTCTTGACACAGCAGATTCTCTGCTGGTAATCTTTGCTGGAATCAAAGTGAAGTCAGGAGGGTAAAAAGTGGAAATTAAATAAACGCACATGTGGTCGAATGCAGCAAGCTGATGGGATCATCTCCTAACAGCGATGCCGTTTTTACAGATTAATACGTCTTTAAGTTTATTCCTAATTCAATGAAATCCTCCTGCTGGTGGTGCCGATGGAACCAATGGCAATCTTGAATATGCAAGCTTGACATCGGATCGACAATGAAAAATTAAAACAGAAAATGGCCTGGGACCACTGGCTCCGTTGATGAATGAACGGAAATGCAGCGTCGGTGGACCAAAGTCTAAGCACGACATCGCCGGCTCATCAGGCACAGAGCAAAGAGGTTATCCGATTAAAGTTGAGAAGCAGCATCGCTCCGGGGTCTGCCTCATTCGCATTGACCGATAGACGATGCGATGTCGGTCGGAACGGATGCGTTTCAAGCAAATATGCCGCCAACAACCGCGTGCGCCTTATAGCCCTTTGTGATGGGCTCATTTTCATAGCGATCGTTATCACGTCAGCCATAACTAATATTGGCTGTGGACAGTGTCTGTACCTACAGCGAGTAGTGCAACGGGTGCGAGTTTATTTGCGATGACCCGATGAGGTCACGGCCAGTGTAATAAGGAAAAGATGCAACAGGGATAATTTATGAGACTGCTACTTGAAATCAATATCTGTTCGTTTGCAATCGAGTAACTTCGATGCTTTTTAACAACCGGCAAATATTTGTGCCTCACAATGATATGAGTTGCGCATGAGAAAATAAAAACAAGTACAAAAAATATCCAATTTAAAGAATTCTGCAATGTAATGAACAGAACGTTTCTGTATTTTTTGCAATTCATGATCGTAGCACCTACCAGTTCGTCTTTGAGTGATAAAACGGCCTTCTTTTCCATGCCAACGAAACGGGTGCTTTAATGAACATTATGCAACTCAAATTGGTTGCATTAAATCCATTATAGCACTCATTTGGATGCTATAATGAAAAACCATCATCGGAACAGTAGTTGCATGACTACAATTTGCTGAATTAGGTTGGGATAGTGTTCAAATAGTGTGTTCTCTGGGTTGCGTAATAAATGAAATAGTTTGATGAACATAATATCAGAATTTTCCAAGGCAAGTTCATCTATCGCTTCAAGGCTTGTCGAGCTATGCAATGTGGCACGATAACATAGAATCCGATTGTACTCTGCAGCACCATTATTTATTGACAAGAATGATCATGTGGAGTAAATTAGGCTGTACAATTTTGGTACAGATTAACCATATTAAAGCCCATTTTTCGTCATTGCAAAAATTTGCGTGTGCCACTCGTTGCAAAACTCGATTTTGTCAGCACTCGTAGTATTTATCCAACTCGAAAAGCCTCGTTGAATAAACGTACAACTCGTGCTGAAAAAATCATCTTTTTGCAACTAGTTGCACAAACTACTATTTTTTTTATTCATTATCAAACTGAAGCCGGAGTGGTCTGAGCAGTACTTGAAAGTTGTCTCCCTTCCGCCAGTTCATAACTACACATCGCAGTCTTCGAGGGTAAACAAAATATAATCTTCCGCCTGATAGATTCACCGTGCTTGCTGTGTACCTTGCTTTCTAGTGCCCATATGAGTGCTATTGGGCACTATTTTCACCGGATTATTGTTCGACATTCTGGCGAAAGTGTCTTGTCTAAAAGGCTTACAAAATACTTGACAGCAACTCAGAAATTATTTATAATAAACAACAGGCGGTGAAAGTTACAAAATCGGGTCGAAAACGTGATAAAATCGGGACGTGATAAAATCGGGGGTAGCGAAAATCGGGTCTATACTATATAATGGTTGTGCGTTCTGAAGAGTTGGTCTAGTTCGTTGGCATCCTTTGGGATTTGGATTGGATTTGGATTGGATTTTGATAGAATTTGGATGGAATTTTAATTGGATTTGGATTGGAGTTGATTTTGAATAGATTTGAATTGGATTAAGATTGGGTTTCAATTAAATTCTAATTGGATTTAGATCAGATTTGGACGCGATTTGGATTGGATTTGAATGAGATTTGAATTGCATCCAAATCCAATCCAAATCTAATCCAAATCCAATCCAAATCAAATCCAAATCCAATTCAAATCCAATCCAAATCCAATCGAAATTCAATCCAAATCCAATCCCAAATCAATCAATCCAAATCAATCAAAACCAATCCCAAGTCAATCCAAAATCAAACCCAAATCAGTCCAGATCAATCAAAGTCGAGTCAAATCAATCCCAATCCATTTCAAATCCAAGTTCTATGTCAGGATCGAATCCAGTCCAAATCGGTCAATCCAAGTCCAAGTCAGTTCAGGTTCAGTCAGAATCAGTCCAGATCATTTCAAGTCAGTCCAGATCCAGTCCAGATCCAGTCAGAGTCAGTCCAAATCCAGTCAGGTCAGTCCATTTAGTACAGGTCCAGTCAGATCCAGTCCAGATCGGTTCCAGGTCAGTCCAGATCAGTACCAGATCCGGTACAAAGTCCGGTACTAGTCCAGTCTGAATCCAGTCCAGATCGAGTCAGTCCAGATCCAGATCCGGTCAGTCCAGTCGGTTCAGTCCTAGTCAGTCCAGAGTCCAGTCCAAGTCCGGGTCCAGGTCGGTCCAGATCGGTACAGGTACAGTCAATCAGTCAGGTCAATCGTCAGTTCAAGATCGGTCAGAGTCCAGTCAGTCCAATTCGTATGTCCAGTCAGTCGGTTCAGGATCGGTCAGGTCAGTCAGAGTCAGTCCAAGGTCAGTCCAGATCCAGTCCAGATCCAGTCCAGGTCCGGTTCATGTCCAGTCAGGTCAGTCAGTCGGTTCAGGTCCAGGTCCAGATCCGAGTCGTCAGTCCAGATCCAGTCAGATCAGATCCAGATCAGGTCAGGTCAGGTCCAGGTCCAGTCCAGTCCAGTCAGTCCAGTCCAGATCAGTCAGTTCCAGTCCAAGGTCGGTCCAGATCAGTCCCAGATCCAGTCCAGATCAGTCAGGTCCAGTCAGGTCAGTCAGTCCAGATCCAGTCAGGTCAGTCAGTTTCAGGTCAGGTTCAAGATCCAGGCCAGTCGGTTCAGATCCAGTCAGGTTCAGTCCAGATCCAGTCCAGGTTTAGTCAGGATCAGGTCCAGTCCAGTCAAGTCCGGCTCCGTTCCAAGGTCGGTCCAGATCCAGTCAGGTTCGGTCCAGGTCAGTCAAAGGAGTCGAGTCCAGTCCAGTTCAAGAGGTACAGGCCAGGTCCGTACCAGATCAAGTCGGATCAAAGACAGGTCAGTCAGATCAGAATGCGGATCGAAACAAAGATCAGTCAGGTCAGGATCAGGTCGTTAGTTTCAGATCGGTCGAGTCCAGATCAAGATCAGGTCCAGGTCAGTCCAGAGTCAGTCCAGGTCAGTCAGGTCAGTCCAGATCCGTTTCCAGGTCAGTCGGTCAGTCAAGTCAGTCCAGTCCAGATCCGGTTCAGGTGCGATTTCAGGCCCCAGTCAGTCCAGATCCAGTCAGAGTCAGGTCGAGTCAGTCCAGATCGGTTCAGGTCCAGTCCAGGTCAGTCCAGATCAGTACAAGGTTCGATCTGAGATCAGTCAGATCCAGTCCAGATCCAGTTCAGGTTCAGTCAGGTCTGATCCAGTCACGGTTCGGCTCCGGTCAGTCCAGATCCAGTCAGTCAGGTCAGTTGTCGAGATCGGTCAAGTCAGTCCAGGTCCAGATCCAGTCCAGGTCAGTCCGATCCAGTCCAGGTCCAGATCCAGTCGAGTCAGGTCAGTCCAGTCCAGATCCGGTCAGGTCAGATCCAGATCCGTCAAGTCAGTCCAGATCCAAGATCCAGTCCAGGTCCAGTCCAGTCAGGTCAGTCGGTCAGGTCAGGTCGATCCAGTCAAATTCCAGGTCGGTCCAGGAGTCAGTCAGATCCAGTCCAGGTCAGTCAGTCCAGGTCAGTCCAGATCCAGTCGGTCAGTCAGGTCGGTCCAGGTCCAGTCCAGATCCAGTCCAGGTCAGTCCAGTCGGTCAGTCCAGGTCCAGTCAGTCCAATTGGTCAAGTCAGATCCAGTATCGAGTCCGATCAGTCCAGATCAGTCAGTCCAGTCAGATCAGTCCAAGTCCCAGGACAGGTTCCAGTCCAGGTCAGTTGATCCAGGTCAGTCAGATTTCCAGGTCGGTCAAGATCCAGTCCAGGTCAGATCCAGTCAAGTCCAAGATCCAGTCAGGTCAGTCCAGATCCAGTCCAGGTCAGTCAGTCCAGATCCAGTCCAGATCCAGTCCAGAGTCAGGTCCAGGTCCAGGTCGAGTCCAGATCCAGTCAGATCCAGTCCAGGTCAGTCCAGGTTCAGTCCGGAGGTCAGTCCAAAGGTCAGTCCAGTCGATCCCAGTACAGGTCAGTCAGTCAGATCCAGTCCAGGTCAGTCCAGGTCCAGTCCAGTCAGATCCGGTCAGGTCAGTCCAGATCCGGTTCAGGTCAGTCCAGATCAGTCAGGTCAGTCAGATCCAGTCCAGTCAGTCCAGATCCAGTCAGGTCCAGGTCCAGTCAGGTCAGTCCAGGTCCAGTCACATTCAGTCCAGGTCAGTCAGGTCCAGTCAGTCAGGTCCAGATCCAGTCCGGTCAGGTCAGTCAGGTCGGTCCAGGTCAGTCCAGGTCAGTCCAGATCAGTCAAGTCCAAGTCAGGTCAGTCCAGTCCAGGTCAGTCCAGGTCAGTCAAGGTCAGTCTAGTCCAGTCAGGTCGGTCCAGATCCAGGTCAGGTCAGTCGGTCAGGTCAGTCCAGGTCCCGGTCCAGTCCAGTCCAGGTCGGTCAGTCAGATCCAGGTCAGTCAGATCCAGTCCAGGTCAGTCCAGGTCAGGTCAGTCCAGGTCAGTCCAGGTCAGTCAGGTCAGTCAGATCCAGTCAGGTCCAGATCCAGTCCAGATCCAGTCTAAGGTCAGTCAAGGTCAGGTCAGTTCCAGATCCAGTCAGATCCAGTCCAGTCAATTCGGTTCCAGTCAGGTCAGTCAAGGTCCAGTCCAGGTCAGTCCAGTCCAGTCCAGAGTCAGTCCAGTCAGATCCAGTCCAGGTCAGTCCAAGTCAGTTCCAGGTCAGTCCAGATCCAGGTCCAGTCAGGTCATCCCGGTCCAGGTCAGTCCAGGTCAGTCCAGGTCAGTCAGGTCAGGTCCAGGTCCAGTCCAGTCCAGATCCAGTCAGATCAGTCCAGTCCAGGTCAGTCCAGAGGTCAGTCCAGATCCAGTCCAGGAGTCAGTTCAGATCAGTCCAGGTCCAGTCAGATCCAGGTCAGATCAGGTCAGATCCAGTCCAGATCGGTCAGGTCGGTTCAAGTCCAGTTCAAGATCCAGTCCAGATCCAGTCCAGGTCAGTCAGATCCGGTCAGGTCAGTCCAGATCCAGTTCAGGTCAGTCAGGTCCAGTCCAGGTCAGTCCAGATCCAGTCCAGATCCAGTCAAGTTCGGTCCAGATCCAGTCCAGGTCCAGTCAGGTCAGTCCAGTCGGTCCAGTCCAGTCAGGTCAGTCCAGATCCAGTCCAAGTCCAGATCCGGTCAGTCGATCAGGTCAGTCCAAGTCAGTCCAAGTCAGTCAGATCAGATCGGTCAGTCGGTCCAGTCGATCAGTCGATCCAGGTTCCAGTCCAGTCAGATCCAGTCCAGATCCAGATCCAGTCGGTCCAGGTCAGTCCAGGTCCAGTCAGTCCAGTCAGTCCAGGTCAGTCCAGGTCGGTCAAGAGTCCAGTCCAGGTCAGTCCAGATCAGTCCAGGTCAGTCCAGTCAGTCCAGGTCAGTCCAGATCCAGTCAGGTCAATTCAGGTCAGTCATGTCAGGTCGGTCCAGGATCAGATCCAGGTCAGTCCAGATCAGTCCAGATCGGTTCAGGTCCAGTCCAGGTCAGTCAGATCCAGTCCAGATCCCGTCCAGGTCGGTCAGGTCCAGTCCAAGATCCAGTCAGGTCGGTCCAGGTCCAGTCCAGGTCAGTCCAGATCAGTTCCAGATCCAGTCAGGTCAGATCAGTCCAGTCCAGGTCAGTCAGAGTCAGTCAGGTCCAGGTCAGTCAGATCCAGTCAAGGTCGGTCAGGTCAGTCCAGATCCAGGTCAGGTTCAGTCCAGTCCAACTGATCAGTCCAGGTTCAGTCCAGGTCCAGTCCAGTCCGGTCAGGTCAGTCAGGTTCGGTCAGATCCAGTCAGATCCAGTCGGTCCAGGTCAGTCAATTGGTCAGGTTCAGTCCAGGTCAGTCGAGGTCAGGTCAGGTCAGTCAGATCCAGTCCAGGTCAGAGTCAATCCAGTCCTTATCCAGTCAGTTTCCAGTCAGGTCAGTCCAGATCCAGTCCAGGTCAGTCCAGGATCAGTCAGAGTCAGTCAGATCAGGTCAGTCAGTCAGTCAGTCCAGATCCAGTCCAGATCAGTCAGGTTCCAGATCCAGTCAGATCAGTCAAGGTCAGTCCAGTCCAGATCAGGTCAGTCCAGTCAGTCAGATCAAGTCGGTCCAGAGTCCAGTCCAGTCGGTCCAGTCCAGGTCGGTTCAAGTCAGTCAGATCAGTCGGTCAAGATCCGGTCAGGTCCAGTCCAGGTCCAGTCCAGATCCAGTCAGATCAGTCAGTCAGATCCAGTCAGATCCAGTCAGGTCAGTCAGGTCAGTCCAGGTCAGTCAGGTCAGTCCAGATCCAGTCCAAAGATCAGTCAGGTCGGTCCAGATCCAGTCCAGTCCAGGTCAGTCAGATCCAGTCAGATCCAGTCAGTCGGTCAGGTCAGTCCAGGTCAGTCGGTCAGGGTCAGTCAGTCAGTCAGGTCGGAGTCAGTCCAGGTCAGTCAGGTCAGTCGGTCAGGTCAGATCCAGGTCGGTCCAGGTCAGATCCGGTCAGGTCAGTCCAGGTCCAGTCCAGGTCAGTCAGGTCAGTCCAGATCCAGTCAGTCAGTCAGTCAGGTCAGATCCAGTCCAGGTCAGTCAAGATCCAGTCCAGATCAGTCAGTCCATCCAAGTCAGTCAGATCCAGATCAGGTCAGTCCAAGATCAGTCAGTCGATCCAGTCCAGATCCAGTCAGATCGATCCAAGTCCAGTCCAGTTGAGTCAGTCCAGAGTCCAGTCCAGGTCAGATCCAGATCAGTCAGTCCAGATTCAGGTCAGTCCAGGTCAGTCAAGTCCAGATCAGTCAGATCAGTCAAGTCCAGTCCAGATCGAGTCAGTCAGGTCAGTCCAGATCCAGTCCAGGTCAGTCGATCCAGTCCAGAGTCAGATCCAGTCGGTCCAGTCCAGTCCAGTCCAGATCCAGTCCAGGTCAGGTCAGGTCAGATCCAGTCAGTCCAGATCCAGTCCAGTCCAGGTCAGGTCAGTCAGAGTCCAGTCCAGGTCGGTCGGTTCCGGTCAGGTCAGTCCAGTCAGGTCAGGTCGGTCGGTCCAGGTCAGGAGTCCAGGTCAGGTCCAGGTCAGTCAGATCGGTCAGGTCAGTCCAGGTCCAGATCGGTCAGGTGTCCAGGTCCAGTCAGATCGGTCAGGTCGGTCAGGTCAGTCCAGTCGGTCAGGTCCAGTCGTCCAGATCCAGTCAGTCAGATCCAGGTCAGTCAGGTTCAGTCCAGATCCAGTCAGGTCCAGATGCAAGTCCAGTCAGTCAGTCCAGGTCAGTCCAGATCCAGTCAGATCCAGGTCAGTCCAGGTCCAGTCAGATCCAGTCCAGATCCAGTCGAGTCAGTCAGTCAGGTCAGTCCAGATCCAGTCAGATCAGTCCAAGTCAGATCCAGTCCAGTCCAGTCCAAGATCCAGTCCAGGTCAGTCAGATCCAGTCCAGGTCAGTCCAGATCCAGTCAGTCAGGTCAGTCCAGATCAGTCAGGTCCAGTCCAGATCCAGTCAGGTCAGTCCAGATCCAGTCAGATCCAGTCCAAGATCCAGTCAGATCCAGTCAGATCCAGTCCAGATCCAGTCAGGTCAGATCCAGGTCGGTCAGATTCAGTCAGGTCAGTCAGTCGGTCAAGATCGGTCAGGTCAGTCCAGGTCAGTCAGGTCAGTCAGATCCAGTCCAGGTCCAGTCAGGTCAGTCCAGATCCAGTCAGGTCAGTCAGTCCAGGTCAGTTCCAGATCCGGTCAGGTCGGTCAGAATCAGTCCAGGTCCAGTCCAGGTCGGTCAAGTCAGTCCAGTTCCAGTCCCAGATTGATCAGGTCAGTCCAGGTCAGATCCAGTTCGGTTGGAGTCGGTCAGGTCAGTCCAGGTCCAGTCAGGTCCAGATCCCGTCCAGTCAGTCAGTCCAGATCAGTCGAGTCCAGTCCAGGTCCAGTCAGTCAATCGGTCAGTCCAGTCAATCGGTTCAGGTCAGTCAGGTCAGTCCAGATCCAGTCAGTCCAGTCCAGATCCAGTCGGTCAAGATCAGATCCAGTCCAGGTCGGTCCAGTCAGTCAGTCCAGTCAGTCCAAGTCCAGGTCAGTCCAAGATCAGGTCAAGTCAGTCCAGATCCGGTCAGGTCAGTCAGGTCAAATCCAGTCCAGTCAGTCAGTCAGTCCAGTCAGTCAGTCCAGGTCAAGTCCAGATCAGATCCAGTCCAGTCCAGTCGGTCGGTCAGATCAGTCCAGGTCAGTCCAGGTCAGTCCAGGTCGGTCCAGGTCAGTCCAGGTCAGTCCAGGTCAGTCCAAGGTCAGTCCAGATCCAGTCCAGGTCCAGTCCAGGTCAGTCAGTCAGATCAGTCAGTCCAATCCAGTCCAGATCCAGTCAGGTCAGTCCAGGTCCAAGGTCAGGTCCAGGTCAGGTCAGTCAGATCCAGTCCAGGTCAGTCCCAGGTCAGTCCAGGTCCAGTCAGGTCAGTCAGGTCAGTCGGTCGGTCAGGTCAGTCCAGTCGGTCCAAGGAGTCGGTCCAGGTCAGTCCAAGTCGGTCCAGGTCAGTCCAGTCCAGTCGGTCCAGGTCAGTCCAGGTCAGTCAGGTCCAGTGGTCAGATCAGGTCAGTCCAGGTGCAGTCCAAGGTCCAGTCAGGTCGGTCCAGGTCAGTCCAGGTCAGTCCAGGTCCAGTCAGGTCAGTCCAGGTCAGTCCAGGTCAGTCAGGTCAGTCAGTCGGTCAGGTCAGGTCCAGGTCGGTCAGGTCGGTCAGGTCGGTCAGTCGGTCCAGGTCAGTCAGTCCAGTCCAGGTTGGTTCAGGTCGGTCGATGGATTGGTTGGTTTGGTTGGTTTGGTTGGTTTAGTTGGTTGGTTGAATTTGGTTGGTTGGTTTGGTTGGACTGGACCGGTTGACAGACGGATTTGGACGGATGGTGGATGGTTTGGACGGTTGGACGGTTTGGTTGGACAGTTTGTTGGACTGGTTTGGATTGGTTGGACTGGTTGGATTGGTTGGAATTGGACGGATGGTTGGTTGGACGGTTTGGACGGTTGGTTTGGTTGGATTTGGACAGACTGGAATTTTGGTTGGTTGGACGGACTTTGGTTGGTTGAACTGGACGGAACTGGACGGACTGGTTGGTTGGTTGAATGGACTGAACTGGTTGGTTGGTTGGTGGTTGGTTGGTTTGGACGGTTGGTTGAACTGGTTGAACTAGATTTGGACAGTTAGTTGGTTTAATTGGTTAGTTTGGTTGGTTTGGACGGTTTGGTTGATTTGGTTGAATTTGGTTAGATTTGGATTTGAACTCTGGTTGGTTGGTTGGTTGGACTGGACAGACTGGTTGGTTGGACGGATTTGGTTGGTTTGGTTGGACTGGTTGATTTGGACGGTTGGTTGGTTGGTTGGTTTAGTTGGACTGGTTGGTTTGGTTGGTTTGGTTAGTTGGTTGGTTGGTTGGTTGGTTTGGTTGGTTTGGTTTGGGTTTGGACTGGTTGGTTTGGTTGGTTTAACGGTTGGTTGGTTTGGTTGGTTTGGACAGGATCCGGAATGGGTTTGGTTGGTTGGACGGATTGGTTTCGATTTGGTTTGGGTTTTGGTTTGGTTGGTTTGGTTGGACTGGTTGGTTTGGTTGGTTTGGTTGGTTGGTTGATTTTGGTTTGGTTGGTTTGGACTGGTTTGAACGGTTTGGTTGGTTGGACGGATGGTTGGATGTTTGGATTGGATTTCAGATTGGTTTGGTTGGACTGGACGGTTGGTTTGGTTGGACTGGACGTTGAGGATGGTTGGACGGTTTGGATTGGTTGGTTGGACCAGTTTGGACGGATTGGTTTGGTTGGTTGGATGGTTGGTTGGTTTGGTTGGGTTGGTTGGATTGGTTCGGATTGGACTCGAACAGTTGGGTTGGTTTGGTTGGTTTAGTTGGTTTGGTTGGTTGGACAGTTTGGATTGGATTTCAGATGACGGTCAGGTTGGATTGGTCCAGTTCGATCTGGATGGTCAATCCGAATCCCAGTCGGTCAGGTTGACTCCAGATTCCAGTCAGGTCGGTCCAGGTCCGGTCAAGGTCGGTCAGGTCGGTCCAGATCCAGTCCAGGTCAGTCCAGGTCAGTCCAGGTCGGTCAGGTCAGTCCAGGTCCGGCCCAGGGTTCAATTTGGGCTCAGTCCAGGTCGGTCAGGTTCAGGGTCAGGTCAAGTCAGGTTCAGGTCGGTTCAGGTCAGTCCAGGTCCGGTCGGTTTCGGTCAGGTCGGTCAGGTCAGGTAGATCCAGTCCAGTCCAAGATCAGTCCAGGTCGAGTCCAAAGTCCGGGTCAGGTCAGGTCCAGGTCAGTCGATCCAGTCCAGGTCAGTCCAGATCCCGGTCCAGGTCGGTCCAGGTCAGTCCAGGTCAGTCGATCCAGTCCAAGATCCAGTCAGGTCGGTCCAGGTCAGTCCAGGTCGGTCCAGGTCCAGTCAGATCCAGTCAGGTCAGTCAGATTTAAGGTCCAGTCCAGGTCAGTCCAGATCGGTCAGGTCAGTCCAGATCCAGGTCCAGATCCAGTTCCAGTCCAGAGTCCAGGTCGGTCCAGATCCAGTCCAGATCCCGGTCAAGGTCAGTCGGTTCCAGTCAGTCAGTCCAGTCAGTCAGATCAGTCCAGGTCAGTCCAAGATCAGTCCAGATCCAGTCAAATCAGATCAAATCAATCAGATCAATCGTCGAAATCAAGTCCAGATCCAAATCAGTCCAAGTCAGTCAAGTCAGATCAGGTCCAGATCCAGTCAAGTCAAGGTCCAGTCCAAGTCCAGGTCCAGTCCAAGATCCAGGATCAGGTCAGTCCAAATCCAGTCCAGATCCAGTCCAAGTCAAGGTCCAGGTCAGTCCAAGTCCAGATCAGTCCAAATCAAGGTCAGATCCAGTCCAGATCAAGAGTCAGTCCAAATCAGTCGGTCAGATCCAGTCCAGTCCAAGTCAATCCAAGTCAGTCGGTCAAATCCAGTCGATCCGGTCAAGTCAGTCAAATCGGTCAGGAATCCAATCAATCCAAGTCCAGATCCAAATCCAGATCGGTCAGTCAGTCAGGTTCAAATGTCAAATCAGTCCAGGTCCAGTCCAAATCCAGTCAAGTCCGATCCAGTCCAGTCAAGTCAAGATTCAGTCCAAAGTCAGGTCAAATCCAGTCCAGATTCAGTCCAAGTCCAGTCAATCAAATCGCCAGTCAGTCCAGTCCAGGTTCCAGTCCAAATTCCAGTCAGGTCAGTCCAAGGTCAGGTCCAGGTCCAGTCCAGGTCAGATCCAGCTTCCGGTCAAGTCAGTCCGATCCAGTCAAATCCAGTCAGATCCAAGTCAGGTCAGATTGAGTCCAGTCCAGATCCAGTCAGTCCAATCGGATCCAGGTCAGTCCAGGTCGGTCAAATCCAGTCAAGTCCAAGGTCAGTCCAGGTCAGTCCAAATCCAGTCCAAGATCTCAGGTCAGTCAGGTCAGTCCAGGTCGGTCAGGTCAGTCCAGATCAAAGTCAAGTCGGTCCAGATCAGTCCAGATCCAGTCCAGTCCAGTCCGGAGGTCAGTCCAGGTCAGAAATTGATCAGTCCAGTCAGTCCAGATCCAGTCCAGATCCAGTCCAGTCAAGGAGTCAGTCAAGTCGATCCAGGATCCAAGTCAAGGTCCAGGTCCCAATCAAGTCAGTCCAGGTCAGATCCAGAGTCCAATCAGGTCAGTCCAGGTCAGTCCAATCAGGTCAATCCAGGTCAGTCAGTCCAGGTCCAGGTCAGGTCAGTCAGTCCAAGATCCAGTCCAAGTCCAGTCCAGGTCCAGTCCAAGTCAAGTCAGTCGGTCCAATCAGTCCAGGTCAAGTCCAGTCGGTCAAGATCCGGTCAGTCCAAAAGGTCAGGTCCAGGTCAGTCCAGAGTCGGTCAGGTCCAAGATCAGTCCAAGGTCAGTCCAGGTCGATCCAGGTCGGTCAGGTCCGGTCAAGATCCAGTCAGTCAATCAAGTCGGTCCAGGGTCGGTCCAGGTCAGTCAGGTCAGTCCAAGTCGGTCCAAGTCCCAGATCAGTCAGGTCAAGTCGGTGGAGTCAGTCCAGTCGGTCCAAGTCAATCCAGGTCATCTAATGGATTTGGTCCATCCTAATGGACTGGACAATTTTTGGTTGGATTTGGATTGGTTTGGACGGTTTGGTTGGATTGGATGGTTGGACGGTTGGACTGATTTGGACTGGTTTGGATGGACTGAACTAGAAAGATTCTTGAACGGACTGAATTGAATTGAACTGAATTGAATTTGGTTGAATTGAACTGGTTGGACAGTTGGACAGACGGTTTGGTTGGTTGGTTGGTGTTGGTTTGGGATTTGGATTGGTTGGTTGGTTTAGTTGGTTGGATTGGTTTGGATTGGTTGGTTGAATTTGGACTGGTTGGACTGGTTGGACGGATTGGAACGGATTTGGTTGGTTTGGTTGGTTTGGATTGGATGATTGGTTTGGATTGGTTGGTTGGACTGGACGGACTGGTTGGTTTGGTTGGTTGGATTGGTTGGTTGGTTTGGTTGGTTGGATTGGATGGTTGGACGTTTGGACGGATTTGGACGGTTTGGATTGGTTGGTTGACTGGTTTGGATTGGTTGGATTGGTTTGGATTGTTGGAATTTGGATTGGTTTGGTTGGATTTGGTTGGTTTGGTTGGTTTGGTTGGTTGGATTGGTTTGGACGGACTGGTTGGTTTGGATTGGTTTGGATTGGACGGTTTGGTTGGTTTGGTTGGTTTGGATTGGTTTGGTTGGTTTGGATTTGGATTGGATTTGGATTTGGTTGGATTGGACTGGTTGGTTGGTTTGGTTTGGATTTGATTGGTTTGGACGGTTTGGTTGGTTTGGATTGGTTGGATTGGTTTGGATTGGTTGGTTGGTTTGGATTGGTTGGATTGGTTGGTTGGATTGGTTGGATTGGTTGGATTGGTTGGACTGGTTGGTTTGGATTGATTTGGATTGGTTTGGATTGGATTGGATTGGTTGGATTGGATTGGTTTGGATTGGTTGGATTGATTGGTTTGATTTGGATTGGTTGGATTGAATTTGGTTGGTTGGATTTGGATTGGTTTGGATTGGATTTGGATTGGATTGATTTGGATTGGATTTGGATTGGTTTGGTTGGATGGTTGGTTGGACGGTTTGGTTTGAATTGGTTTGGATTGGATTTGGATTGGTTTGGATTGGTTTGGATTGGATTCAGTTTGATTTGGATTAAACTCATCGGATATGATATGGATTGGGTTTTGATTGAGTTTTGATTGAATTTGGTTGAGATTGGGATAGATAATTTTAAACAGAATTAACGGAGCAGTTTTAGGACAGCTTCAATGCTTTATAGCTCCAAATAATAAATTCACAGCTGTTATTGATATATTGATATTGAATTCATATTTTCTTATAAACTACTCCAAATAATTTGCCTATCTGAATAAACAGTGAACGAGTAAAGACGGTGAAAATTTTGGGGAATATAGTGAGCCTGAAAAAAGCATTTGCATTTTATAGTTACATTAATAGATAAAGTACAACTTATGTCTTATTTCATAATAAATAATCTAAAATATTTTCTAATGACATTAATAGATTTAAGAAAATTATAACAAACTTGAAATTCAATCTTAGTAGGCATTTGAAATGCCGGAAACTAAGAAGCTTATGAGAAGAAATTTTAAATTCAATCTTAGTAGTCTGACAGGGAATTCTAGATTGTTCGGTTACATAGAAAATAAATGAAGATTCAGTGTTCGTTTCTTGAGGCGGAAGGACGCTGATTGTTTATTGGCTCCCAAAGCCTGTTTTCCACGGATAAAGTAGACAAATCTTTCGAATACGTTAGACTAAAAGATATTTTAGTTACTAGATAAAGATTGTCGCTGTCGTCGCTGTCCGGAACATCTTTTGCTGGCGAGGATAGGGAAGCTAAATGTCAAGAAGGAAAATCCATACGATTTGACAGGTATGTACCACACATGTTTCGGACAGCAGAACAAAGGGAACCGAAGCGACAATCTTTATCTAGTAACTAAAGTATCTTTGTTAGACTAGACAACGGAAGGCAATGACAACCTTCTCAAACTGTGGCCTGAAGTGCTGATGCGAATGCTGTCGTTGACAGCATGTTGGATTATTTACTTTTCTGGTAATTCATACAGCAAATAGTGTTAATACTGTTTTACTGACTCAACGTTTCGCAACAGTGCTAGTGGTAGTTACAAAATCTGAAGTGAATCTCATTCTCATGATTCTTCATTACCCAACTTAACGATACACGAACCAGTGGGTAAGTGTAGTAAAATTAATCCGGAGATATTTTATGATCACTAGTTCCTTCCCAATCTCACCAACAAACATAGGATTCTTGCCAGCGGAATCCAAGCACAAAACACATTCGTGGGTAGGCACCAGACAGTCACCAAATCCGATTAATATCCCCTTGAGAGCATGCATGACCATTCGTTTACTGTGTTGATTCGTTCGCTAAGCCGTTCCAGCTTCAGTTAACGAAAAGTTAGTACTGTAGAACGACTTCCCGGCTCTCATAATAGCTATTTCTATATACGAATGTGTATGTTGCTGTGATAACTGAGACTGGAGGTTGGATATATTGCAATTTAATTAAAACAAATTGAATTAAATAAAGTTTGTTGACGGACGGAGCTATACCCAGTTGATGGCATACTCCGCAAAATTACATCTCTCGAGTATGTGATGTATTATTTAAACAAAAATCTCATGTCGATCCGTCTAGTAGAAATATGACCAACTGAACAAACATATTGGAAGCCATTTATTAATACGTTTCAATTTCCAAAGGTATCGAATTATGTCAAGTATTGAATTAAATTATGTTGATTTAACTAGAAATGGTTATTTTAAGCAGATTCAGCTACTTTAGAAAAAACTATGATTATCATTGTGCAGCAAAATAAACACTCCAAAGTCATACATTTTATAGGTATGGGTATATCTCGGCATGTTCGAAGAGTTAAATAAACGCTTCGAGAAGTAGCTAGCCTTTCAGGTTGTTAAATCATCGTTTCATATTTTTCCAGCGATAATCATTCTCAGTGGAAACCCAAACATAAGCTTTTCAATTTAGCGGTCTAAAAGCCCTAACTTTGTTATCCTTTCCACTTTCGAGTATCGTTCCGACCTTTCCCGGCTCCAGCCCGACCGAAATCGCCAGAGTGGTTCCAAGAATCGAAACCATAAAGCGGTTGCTTTTTGTCAGCTGGAGAGTCCTTTAAAAGGCCAGGGTGTTTTGAAAGCGTGAATTCGACCAAGCCGTAGCCACAACCAAACAACCGACCGAAAACCACCACAACGCGAAACGGGGAAAGATACACCGAGGAAGAAGAAGAAAAAGAAAAGCTGAAACGAACGACCATCACAAAATTAATGAGCTTGGAACACTGCACCGAGAAGGTGAGGCTTTTTTGCACCCTTTAATAGTCAGAGCGTTTGCGATTTTTCCAACGTTGCTAACCGGAGGGGAGAATCCTTTCTTTTTAAGCTTTTATCATTATTAGAGCGCAGAGAACAGGAGACGGATGCGATGGGGGGCTATCCAAATGAATTCTGCGCAGAGTAAAAGTGCTCTTCAAAGTGCAGTTGGGAAAAATTAACTCGCAGAAAATAACATAATCATCGCTTTCTATCCTTTTCTTAACGCTCCGAAATTCCAAGAGGGAGGAGGGTTTTCCGGTCATTTTCTCGCTGGGTTGCTTGACATAAAGGATTTCGTAAAAGGCTGGACGGGTGAGATAATAACAGTTCGCAAATGGAAGGAAGTGGTTTCATACTTCAATGGTTTAATTATTTCTGCTTTGTAACAGTTTGTATTACAAATAATTTAAAACATTTTAGAGATGATCTTAAAATACCGAAATTCGTACAACTGAGCATTGAAAAATGTTTAAAATATCTAAGACTAGTTAATTTGTATAAATGTAAAAATAATATTTATACATTTATACAAATTAACTAGTCTTAGATATTTTATACATTTTTCAATGCTCAGTTGTACGAATTTCGGTATTTTAAAATTTATAATATTTATTAAATATTACAAGACAGTTAATTATCGCTGTTAAAATAACAATCAATAAGTGCAACATAGCGTCCTTTTGCAATCTACTGCAACAATCTGAAGGTTTATTTCTTTCGACTTAAATCTAAACAAATAATACAATTGTGTAAGCCCTCTTTGTAGAAAAAAAACTTCCTACTTTTCGACGGGAACGATCTTATCCTCTTAACGCAATGTCACCTCCTATAAGTGGGCTTTAGTGGCGAATAGTTTAACGGATTAGCACTGACCAAGCATTGTAGCAGGACGCAACCTTCCTATCTTCCATTTAGTTTCTTACTCAAAGGTGCCACTTTGCCTGGCTACTGCAAAGCAGTAATCCCATCCCAAAGAGGATTTACGACTTGATGGCTCAGCGCTGCACGAGGTTTGCTGCTTCAATGCTAATAAATCTGCTGTCGATTGGCGCCTCGGACATACAGACACTATACCCAGTCTCAATTTATCATAGCGTAGATCAGTCCGTACTTCATGGCGCAGAAATATTGGTTCTTAGATAAGAATTATAAACTGCAACCCATTGACTCGATTTCTCTTATTGGTTATTTTTCGTTACAGGTTGTGTTAAATAGGAGGCAGAAATTACAACTTCAGAAGCAATATTTCAGCAGTCATCGAATTATCAACATTATTCAAGGCCGATGTGGAATCTACTGCAGCACGATTGATCCTGTAAATTTGTGAGGTATGTCATTTGTCACACAATTTTTATCATTGAATTTTTTTTATTGAAGTAGAAGTAAAATACACGCATGACCAAGATATTTAGTTCCCAACTTTGCTAAATTTTAGATAAAATAAACAGTTGGAAACGATGACTGTAAAAAAGGCTCAAATAAAGCTCACTATAAAACCAAAATAAACACTATTAAAACATGATAGTTTATTTATTCAAACTTATGTTCTGTGTTCGGTAATTGTGATGCATTTTAGTATACACAATAATAATTATCACCCATGTTTTAATCAAACGGATCCTAAACCATTATTGATTCCCCTCTCATTTTAAAAGACTCTTTTATATTGGCAACGAATAGCTATGAATAAACTAACTTGAAACCACGCTCGCAAGAAATCCTATTAGCAGTAATAACTTTATGACCCGTTATTACTCTCCAGACTATTTGTAATTCAGACAATGTAGTCACTTGAGACTGGTGCCAATAATCATTAAACTTGAAGACACATCGTCATAAATTTGAGACCAATTCAAACGCAATGCGATGACATATTTTGGATACTCAAGAACACCCAGGCTAACGAGGTACGTAAACATTTTTATTACTACAATACTTTCTAGAAAGCACTAGAGAGGTGGCCTTTAAAGTGTGCCTCGCGAACGAAAAATTTTATGCGATATTCTTTGATTTAGCTAAAAATAATATCCTCCAGCTAGCTAGTTCCAGCTATATCATAGCCTCCATCGCTACAAAGCTTCGATTGAATCGAGAGATATATTTTTTATAGAAATGAAATCGAACTGCATATCGTTCGGAAGGCTGCCCTTGTTCTCGAAACCATTGCAACGAAGTGAACTGATTCGAAATTCTCGACGTGTCGGTTTAGCCGTCTTCCGCCCGATGCGGTCTGGTATCCATGTGAAGGAAAACTTCCCTCGACCAGAAGAAAACGGCAAACCCCGTCACGTTCGGCCTGGAACGATCGAAGTTTTTCCTCCCGCTCCATGGTTGTTTTTATTTGCAAATTTATACGATTCATCGTGGAGATTTGAAATTTTCATGAACTTTGAACTTTTATACCACAATGTATCCGGATGTATTATTTATCTGCGACTGAAGCTGACTTAGATATCCGTGTCAGTGTGCAACGGGATGCCATTTCGCATCGAATCGTGACCAGATGGAGGAAGAAATCTTTGGCAAACGGATATATGGCTCCGAACTTTATTACTGGCATAGATAAATTGTTAACAGAAAGCTCATTTCAATTTTATGCAGTTTCGTTGTGTTTCACTGCTGAGAGTGAGAGTAAAAAATTTAATAGGTTGATTGGTGAAAAAATGGATTTTTACTTCTAGCATTGTTATATCGCCGGTATTCAAGTATTAAGTTTCTTTCGGATAAGCCACCTAATGGGTTACTATCCAAACACATATTCCATGACTATATAACTGCAAGACAAATTTTAATTAACGTTCTTAGGGGCCATCCACAAAGTATGTCACGCTCCTAGGGGGGAGGGGGGTTCCGAGGAGCGTTACGCCTCATACAAAAATTTTAGAGTTTTAATACAAGAAGTGTCACGAAGGGGGGCCTCTTGAAAGGAAGCGAGCCTCTTGAAAGAAGGCTTCCGAGCCTCTTGAAAGAAGGCTTCCGAGCCTCTGAGAGGAGGCCTCCGAGCCTCTTGAAAGGAGGCTTCTGAGCCTCTTGGAAGGAGGCTTCCGAGCCTCTTGGAACGAGGCTTCCGAGCCTCTTGGAAGGAGGCTTCCGAGCCTCTTGGAAGGAGGCTTCCGAGCCTCTTGGAAGGAGGCTTCCGAGCCTCTTGGAAGGAGGCTTCCGAGCCTCTTGGAAGGAGGCTTCCGAGCCTCTTGGAGGAGGCTTCCGGGCCTCTTGAAGGAGGCTTCCTGAGCCTCTTGGAAGGAGGCTTCCGGGCCTCTTGGAAGGAGGCTTGAGCCTCTTGGAAGGAGGCTTCTGAGCCTCTTGGAAGGAGGCTTCCGGGCCTCTTGAAGGAGGCTTCCGGGCCTCTTGGAAGGAGGCTTCCAGAGCCTCTTGGAAGGAGGCTTCTGAGCCTCTTGGAAGGAGGCTTCCAGAGCCTCTTGGAAGGAGGGCTTCCGAGGCCTCTTGGAAGGAGGCGTCCGAGCCTCTTGAAGGAGGCTTCCGAGCCTCTTGGAAGGAGGCTTCCAGGCCTCTTGAAGGAGGCCTGGGCCTCTTGGAAGGAGGCTTCCGAGCCTCTTGGAAGGAGGCTTCTGAGCCTCTTGGAAGGAGGCTTCCAGGCCTCTTGGAAGGAGGCTTCCGAGCCTCTTGGAAGGAGGCTTGAGCCTCTTGGAAGGAGGCTTCCGGGCCTCTTGAAGGAGGCTTGAGCCTCTTGAAGGAGGCTTCCGAGCCTCTTGAAGGAGGCTTCCGGGCCTCTTGGAAGGAGGCTTGAAGGGGCTTCCAGGCCTCTTGGAAGGAGGCTTCCTGAGCCTCTTGGAAGGAGGCTTCCTGAGCCTCTTGGAAGGAGGCTTCTGAGGCCTCTTGAAAGGAGGCTTGAGGCCTCTTGAAGGAGGCTTCCGAGCCTCTTGAAAGGAGGCTTCCAGGCCTCTTGAAAGGAGGCTTCTGAGCCTCTTGAAAGGAGGCTTCCGAGCCTCTTGAAGGAGGCTTCTGAGCTCTTGAAAGGAGGCTTCGAGCCTCTTGAAAGGAGGCTTCTGAGCCTCTTGAAAGGAGGCTTCTGAGCCTCTTGAAAGGAGGCTTGAGCCTCTTGAAAGGAGGCTTCCGAGCCCTCTTGAAGGAGGCTTCCAGGCCTCTTGAAGGAGGCTGGAGCCTCTTGAAAGGAGGCTTCCGGGCCTCTTGAAAGGAGGCTTCTGAGCCTCTTGAAAGGAGGCTTCTGAGGCCTCTTGAAAGGAGGCTTCCGGGCCTCTTGAAGGAGGCTCGAGGCCTCTTGAAGGGAGGCTGAGCCTCTTGAAGGAGGCTGGGCCTCTTGAAAGGAGGCTTCCGGGCCTCTTGAAAGGAGGCTTCTGAGCCTCTTGAAAGGAGGCTTCTGAGCTCTTGAAAGGAGGCTTCTGAGCCTCTTGAAAGGAGGCTCCAGCCTCTTGAAAGGAGGCTTCCAGGCCTCTTGAAGGAGGCTTCCGAGCCTCTTGAAGGAGGCCTGAGCCTCTTGAAAGGAGGCTTCTGAGCCTCTTGAAAGGAGGCTTCTGGGGCCTCTTGAAAGGAGGCTTCCTGAGCCTCTTGAAAGGAGGCTTCCGAGCCTCTTGAAAGGAGGCTTCTGAGCCTCTTGAAGGAGGCTTCCGGGCCTCTTGAAAGGAGGCTTCTGAGGCCTCTTGAAAGAAGGAGGCTTCTGAGCCTCTTGAAAGGAGGCTTCTGAGCCTCTTGAAAGGAGGCTTCCAGGCCTCTTGAAAGGAGGCTTCGAGGCCTCTTGAAAGGAGGCTTCTGAGGCCTCTTGAAGGAGGCTTCTGAGCCTCTTGAAAGGAGGCTTCCTGAGCCTCTTGAAAGGAGGCTTCCAGCCTCTTGAAGGAGGCTTGAGGCCTCTTGAAAGGAGGCTTCTGAGGCCTCTTGAAAGGAGGCTGGGCCTCTTGAAAGGAGGCTTGAGCCTCTTGAAAGGAGGCTTCTGGGCCTCTTGAAAGGAGGCTTCTGAGCCTCTTGAAAGGAGGCTTCTGAGCCTCTTGAAAGGAGGCTTCTGAGCCTCTTGAAGAGGCTTGAGGCCTCTTGAAAGGAGGCTTCCGAGCCTCTTGAAAGGAGGCTTCCGGGCCTCTTGAAGGAGGCTGAGCCTCTTGAAAGGAGGCTTCAGGCCTCTTGAAAGGAGGCTTGAGCCTCTTGAAAGGAGGCTTCCAGGCCTCTTGAAAGGAGGCTTCCGAGCCTCTTGAATGGAGGCTTCCTGAGCCTCTTGAAAGGAGGCTTGAGCCTCTTGAAGGAGGCTTCCGAGCCTCTTGAAAGGAGGCTTCGAGCCTCTTGAAAGGAGGCTTCCTGAGCCTCTTGAAAGGGAGGCTTCCAGAAGCCTCTTGAAGGGAGGCTTCAGGCCTCTTGAAAGGAGGCTTGAGCCTCTTGAAAGGAGGCTTCCAGGCCTCTTGAAAGGAGGCTTCTGAGCCTCTTGAAAGGAGGCTTGAGGCCTCTTGAAAGGAGGCTTCCAGGCCTCTTGAAGGAGGCTTCCGGGCCTCTTGAAAGGGAGGCTTGAGCCTCTTGAAAGGAGGCTTCCGAGCCTCTTGAAGGAGGCTTGAGCCTCTTGAAGGAGGCTTGAGCCTCTTGAAAGGAGCTTCCAGAAGCCCTCTTGAAGGAGGCTTGAGCCTCTTGAAAGGAGGCTTCCAGGCCTCTTGAAAGGAGGCTCTGAGCCTCTTGAAGGGAGGCTTGAGCCTCTTGAAAGGAGGCTTGAGCCTCTTGAAAGGAGGCTTCTGAGCCTCTTGAAGGAGGCTTTGAGCTCTTGAAGGAGGCTTGAGCCTCTTGAAAGGAGGCTTCTGAGCTCTCTTGAAAGGAGGCTTCCGAGCCTCTTGAAAGGAGGCTCTGGAGCCTCTTGAAAGGAGGCTTGAGCCTCTTGAAAGGAGGCTTCCGGGCCTCTTGAAAGGAGGCTTCCGAGCCTCTTGGAAAGGAGGCTCTGAGCCTCTTGGAAGGAGGCTCCTGAGCCCTCTTGAAAGGAGGCTTCCAAGCCTCTTGAAAGGAGGCTTGAGCCTCTTGAAAGGAGGCTTACAAGCCTCTTGAAAGGAGGCTCACAAGGTTCTTGAGCCTCTTGAAAGGAGGCTTCCGAGCCTCTTGAAAGGAGGCTTGAGCTCTGGAAAGGGAGGCTTCCGAGCTCTCTTGAAAGGAGGCTTCCGGAGCCTCTTGAAAGGAGGCTTCCTGAGCCTCTTGAAAGGAGGCTTCCTGAGCTCTTTGGAAAGGAGGCTTCCGAGCCTCTTGAAAGGAGGCTTGAGCCTCTTGAAAGGAGGCTTCCGAGCCTCTTGAAAGGAGGCTTCCGAGCCTCTTGAAAGGAGGCTTCCGAGCCTCTTGAAAGGAGGCTTCCGAGCCTCTTGAAAGGAGGCTTCCGAGCCTCTTGAAAGGAGGCTTCCGAGCCTCTTGAAAGGAGGCGTCCGATTGAAAATTGGCTTTCCTATTGAAAATTGGCCGAATCGGACTATGGGCTTAGAAGTTATGGCCAAAATACTATTTCTTGTGAAAAAAGCGTGCAAACAAGTCTAGCTCACTTTTTTGAAACTGATACTACATCGACTAGCTTGGAATGGAGTGCATTCAACGGAAAGTCCTGTCCCATTGTTTCTTGTTGAAAATTGACCGGATCGAACTATGGGATCAGAAGTTATGACCAAAATACTAATTTCAAAACCACAAAACAAAATCACTTTATTGGCTGCATTTCGCGAGAAATTTAAGAAAATAAACAAATATGAAAAATAAGACCTATCCTCATTTATTTCTCAACCCCTTTGAACGAACGAGAAAGGCATCATCACCGCTTGGTGGATTAATGAGGGTTTCTTTTAACACTACGAATACCGTGATAAAATAACTAACGCGGACTACCGGATCGCGGTAGAAAATCAATGGGAACTAAATTTTCAAACAGCTGGTTCTCAGCCGTCTTTTGACCGATTGTCCCAATTCTTTTATGGATTACCCATCTTATATAGTTTCACCATACTGGAGAGTTATGTTTCTAGTGAGGCTCATTTTTCCCCTAAAGGGGCGTGAGTTAGGATGGTTTTTCCAAAATATTGTAAAACTTACTTTACACGACATATTTCACTGTGAACAACATTTACAGATTCCAAAAATATTTTACAACACTATTCTAGCATTGACAATACTATGTGTGAACAATATTTTTCTTCTGGACATCCCTAGCGACTCTAAAACGACCTCTATAACTGATGAAAGATGATATTCAAATTTTTCCGATGAAAACTACGAAAACCCGTGCCAATGAAAACCCATCATGTCAATGTACGTTCTTAAAGGCCAGATGTTCGATATTTCACTCAGTTTTGACTAAACCAGATGTTCTCGGTTCTCCAAACTGTTCTGGAGTTTGGATCAATGGGTCTACCAGGTCAACTGCGTTCGATAGCTATCCGAAAGCGACCAGTCATGTCCATACAAGCCCGCAGAGTCCACCCGTATGATTTGCAGCTCAGATATACCAAAACAAGCTGTTCTATGATCTTCAAAATGTTCGGGAGTTTGTATCGATTAGTCTACCAGGTCAACTACAGGGTGTTCAATAAGTTCGAATACAAATGTTTGATCATTGTGTTTGTAAGCCCAATGTACATATTCTGTATAAGTATTGGTGTCAGCGTTAGCGGTATATATACGCTAACGGATGTGTGTGGTGTTGACATTCTGTCACTTGTTGTTTGTTTATTACGCGCGGTGAAAATGGATTGGGGCATTGTGAACAACATTTTTTGAAGGTCAAAATCATTGCGGTGTACTACAAAACTGAGATTTTGGGGAAGATTGATACCCCCAGTGGCCCGGTGATAAGACAGAAATCATGTTCCAATAGGACGATAACCCTTTATTCACGGAAAATGCGATTTAAGCCTTATATGGGGACAATTTCATCGACTTTTTGGACAAAACTTTGCGACCTCCCAGCTTCCCGGATTTGAACCCTCTTAACTTTCTTGTTTGGTCCTTTATTATGTTAAAGCTGTACGAATACAAGGTCAGTAACTTGGACCAGTTCAAGACGTAATTCTCAAAATCTGGAACGAAATGCCCATGCAGACCGTGCGTGCCGCTTGCGATGGATTTCAGAATCGTTTGAAGCTCGTGAAGAAGTACAAAATAAAGGTCATTCCAGAAGAAATGTTACAAACGTTCCTTATAAACAATACTTTCAATGAAATGTAACCGGGAAAAGAAATAATTTAATTACAATTTTTAAACATTTTTTGAAAGTGTATTCGAACTTATTGAACACCCTGTACACTCGATAGCTATACGAAATCGACCAGTCATGTCCATACAAGCCCGTAGAGCTCACGCGTATGATTTGCAGCTCAGATATACCCAAACCAGATGTTCTAGGCTTTCCAATGTGTTCTGGAGTTTGGATGAATTGGTCTACCCGGTCAACTACGCTTGACAGCTACCTGAAATCGACCAGTCATATCCATAAAAGTCCGTTATGCCCATGCGTATGATTTGCAGCTCAGATATACCCAAACCATACGTTCAAGGTTCTCCAAACTGTTCTAAAGTTTGAATAAATTTGTCTACCAGATTAACCAGACCATAACGAAGGAATTCAGAAGGATTTTCAGGGCAATTCTGTAGGAGCAAAAATTCGAGGAATTCCTGGAGGAATTTCTGGAGGAATTCCTGGAGAAATTTCTGGAGGAATTCTTGGAGGAACTTCTGGAGGAATTTCTGGATGAACTTCCAGAGAAATTCATGGACGAATTTCCGGAGGAATTACTGGAGGAGCTTCCGGAGGAATTACTGGAGGAGCTTCCGGAGGTATTCCTGGAAATACTTCCGCAGGAATTCCAGGAGGAACTTTCGGAGGAATACTTGGAGGAACTTCTGTAGGAATTTATGGAGGAACTTCCGGAGGAACTCCTAAAGGGGCTTCCAGAAGAATTTCTAAAGAAACTTCACGAGAAGTCCTAAAGGAACTTCTGGGTGAGCCTCCGGAGGAACTTCAGGAAGAGTTCCTGGTGAAAATTCCGGAGGAATACCTAGAGTAGCTCAGTTTCGGAGTGGCTTTCAGTCGTAAATAACAGCGTTGACAATTTTATTTCATCGTTGGCGTTCCGATCCAAAATTAGTGTCGAAAAGCGTTCGAAGTGAGCTATACTTTGTCCAATGAGGCCAGAAACAATTTCTACTTATCAAGTGACAAAACTCCGTACGAATAAAGTGGTAATTAACAAATTGACTGACATCGAGCCGTGAAGAAGATCCCATCCCCGGATCGAAACGTCGGTGATAAAATAAAATTGTCAACGCCATTATTCGCGACTGAAAGCCACTCTGAAAATTGAACTACAAAATTTACAGTTGAAATTCATTCACCTCCTGGAGCAACTTCCGGAAGTATTCCTGGATTAACTTCCGGAGGAATTCTTGGAGAAACTTCCGAAAGAATTCTTGGAGGACTTTCCGGAGGTATTCCTGAAGAAACTTTCGGACGAACTCCTAAAGAAACTTCCGGAAGAACTTCCAGAGGAATTCCAGGAGGATCTTCTGCAGGAACTTCGAGAAGAATTTTCGGAGGAATTCCTGGAGGAACTTATGATCCAAACTTCAGAACAGTTGAAAAACCTAGAACATTTGGTTCGACTATTACTGAGTTTCAAATCATACACGTGCGCTTCCAGGATTTTTATGAATATGATTGGTTGACATCGTAGACCAATTGATTCAAAGTCAACAATAGTTTTGAGAACCGAGAATATCTGGTTTGAGAAAAATTGAGTGGAATATCAAACGTATGGGCTCTACGGACTTGTATGGCCATGACCGGTTGATCTCAAATAGATATCGAGTGCAGTTGACCTGGTAGACCAATTGATCCCAACTCCAGAACAGATTGGAGAGCCGCGAGTATCTGGTGTGCGTATATCTAAGTTTTAAATCTTACGCGTGGAATCTTCGGTTTTGTATGGACTTGACTTATTGATAGTCAAATATTTTTGGAACCTGTAAGTGTTGTTCAAACTGAAATATATCGTGTGAAGTAAATTTTACTATATTTTGGAAAAACCATCCTTACTCACGCCCAAATTAGATAAGATGGGTAAGACATCCGTAAAAGAATTGTGAAAATCGTTCAAAATACGGCTGAGAACCAGCTGTTTGAAAATTTAGTTCCCATGATTTTCTGTTCACGGTACTCGGCGTGTTGAAAGTGTAATATATTTTTGTTTCGTGTAAAAAATCAATTATTTATGAAAATTTTTCATAGTCTAGGGACATTTTATATTTATGTATTGCTTTTATCCTAATTTCTTTATTAACAATTTACTAAATTTTATTTTTTTAGGCAGCAATACTGCACTGAAAACCAAAACTGCCCAAAAGTGGGTTGTTTGCACTCAAAACCGTAATTTGGGCCAATAACCCAAATTTGAGTAAAATGAATTGTAATGTAAACATGTAAACAATTTACCCAAAGCTGGGTTTAATTTATCAAAAACGGACCTTGATCAACTCAAAATCGAGAATATTGAATTTACTCAAATTTGGGTTATTGGGCTGAGCAACCCCGGTGAGGTGTTTGCATCTTGCTCTAGTGATGACAACAATCATGGGAAAGAAAGGACAAACCAATTTTGGGTAAATTTTTTCTGCGATATTCTCATCAGTGCGTATATTGAACTCAAAGTTTGGGTTGATTTATCTGTCCTTGTGCAATAATAAAAATGTAAGTTGTGCGTTGCTTCCGTATTGAGTGTTGTGCCCTTGAACGCGAATACATTTAGTTTTGGATTTGATGAGGCTTGTGTCCTTAGGGAACTTTTGTTTTGCTGCCGTTTTATTACTTTTAATCCGACATATCACTACGGTTTCAATAACCAAGCTCAAGCTGTGTGCAATAATTTTGACCATGATTTATACACTTCAAAGTCAAGTACAAGTCTTCGCAATACAAAAATTTACATAAAAGCCCCCGAGAACAGCCAATTCAGCCCCAAACCAGACCGAAAGTAATTAACATTTCACATCGACGAAAAGCAATTCTCTGCTCCAAGGTGTCATTAAAACACCTGAAAGGAACTGGTAAAATGGTATAAAAAGCAACCACCGATCACCGTACGCATAGCCGAGACCTGAGTGCCAAAACCAAAGCGATATCATTGCCACCGGTTAACCTTAACCCGGTGACCGATTTCTCATTCCCGTTCAGTTTACTCCACTTGTCTGAAGATAAACCAACATTGGGCAACGACGACGACGGTAATGATGACGATGTAAGGTACGCAGGTTGTCTTGAAGAGTATGGTACGTAGGTATCTGGTTGAAACCTGTGCGACACCGGCTGTCACTAAAGGCGTGTATTTGTCGGTTAATGGAGTCTGGTTTTAAGTGTGCCTCTCTCTGACGCAAATTACATTCTTTTTGGGCATATGTGGCACATCTCGAAATATAGCTACATGAGGATCCATTTAAAGGCAGACGTTTTATTATAACAATCTGTTTTGAAAAACTACTCTTAATTTGGCCTGGTATTCTCTACTAAACAAATAAAGTTAGTAGCTAAAAGATGGATACAAGAAAATGTATGTAGAAATATCCTCGATTGTTTTTTACGTGGTTTATGTTAAATAGATGTAACAAACAATGTTAATTTTCATCCATATTTAGAATACTAAATTCATAGAATAAATTTGAATAAAACAAGGTAACAAGAAACACAAAACAAGGAACAAGAAAACGCATACTTGCACCAGTTTATAAACTTGCAGGGCTGTTACAACAGTCGCGGATTTCGCGATTTTCGCGTTTTTCGCGAATTTCGCGGATTTGTCGCGGATTTACCCTTCCAGTCGCTGAAATCGCGGTTCTGTCAAACATTGTCGCGAAAATCGCGGATTTATTACTACACTCTCGCGAAAATCGCGATTTTCGGGCGATATTTGGGCGTTTGCAAAATAAGCAATCCGTCAAAGATCCAGACACATAGAAAGTCTGTCGAATTGTCAGATCGATCATATTGTATTTATAGATTGCCGAGAATTATTTATTTTATTGCCTAGAACTTTTGTGCCACTAATTCCGGAATTACAAATATGATTATTTGCGCTGCATAGAAGGTCGACGATGAAATTGGATCAAACGCATTAATATTCACACATGCAACTTCCGGGACGGAACTGAGAGCTGATCGAAGCTGTCCTTATTTATGTGTTTTTGATTTTTTATAATATGGTCGACACAAATGAGGATAGGAATCAGAAGGATTCCTTTCGCGAGCCAACCTTGGGTACCGCCAATAGCAAGGTACATATAGCAATTTAAACTAAGAGGAAGGCGGCCCTTGTGAGCCAACCAAGGGTTTCGCCAGTTATTTTGAATTAAAATTGCCACATTAAAATTATTGTAAGGATAAAATTTGGTAGAGAAAAAACACTAATAAAATAGACATAAAATGCCATGATACGGTTCCCACGGTTCCGGCTTCTCCGTGAGGACTAGAATCCTAGGGTTCCTGCCGTTCCTTATCCTAGGGTGGTGGGAATCTGGTTCATCTGCATCTTCGAGTGTCTCGCTTTGCGCGCCTTTCTTTGTCTTTCTTTGCGCGCTGTTTTCCGGTGGTGTGTCTACTTGCTGCTGAAGGATTGTGGTCTAGGTTGGGAATGCCTCGTTTTTGTCATCCTCGCCAATATTAGCTGCCAAACAGAAAGTCCTTGAATTGTTCGACCTTTCTTTTTGTTGAGAAAGAATCAGATCGCCTGTCAATGATTGGGGCAATATGCAGAAATCCGAATATCATCGGTTGAACGATAGATACGTTTTTTTCATTGACCGACCATCAGTTGCGTCTAGTTTTGTACCATGCCTAATGACTCCCACTATTGCAGGCATATCATTAAAAACAATCAGAATTTGTCCTTTGTTTTAATATGTATTCCAATAACTTTTTGTTAGGCTATTTTTTTCTCAGTTCCATGCGTTTTTGTTCCATTACCTGTGCTTCAAAATTCCTCGCTGTTCTTATATTCATTGAGAGCTTATTCGTGATTACTTAGTTGCAACAAAGTGTCTGACTGAACTTGAGCCTTGATACTCCAAAAAATCCTACGATGGATAGCACGGCGTTGTAATCCTAACTATAGATGGCTAATCGCTAGATCTTGGCAAGTCCCTCCTTCGTTTGGAAGATTATTCACTTACGAAATAGTGTGCACATGTGGTGGCAGAATCTAACTATTTCCGCTTACCCAGTTCCACTCTGATATAGATTCATTTACTATTACGTACTCAGTTAATCCTGGGCCAATTGCTAAAAGGCGCACTGAAGTTTAGTACCCTCAGGTCTACTTCATTGCAAAACACCATCGTGTACGCGACCTACTATGAAGCCTACAGCCTCTTTTGGTATCTCTAGTGCATGTTATCTTCGCTTGATGGTCTTCCAGCAAATAAACAACGTGTCGAGCCTGCCGTGTTATATAAGCTTAGCAATACCCATTAGACTGGCCCAGGAAAGAAAAAGTTGTCTAATTCCACGGGGCACCCCCCAGGATTGTATCTTCGGGTGAGAAAATCAATCTCTGAAAATTTCAGCTCAATCGCTTGTTGCATAAGCTGGCGCATTCGATTTGAAGTTTGTATGGGGATTTCAGCCAAAATGTATAGGAAAATACACCTCCGTCACTCATATGATCTGGAAATTGGTTCTGATTGCTCGATTGACCTCAGAATTGCAAAAACGGCAGTTGGTATGCTACAGAACAATTTCACAGAACATTGTATGATGATTAAATGAACTTTTATATAGGTTTCGTCTGATGCGATTCGATCAAAAACCCAAAAATTCAGATATCAGCTCCTAATAAATCAGCCGAAAATTATATGAAAGTTTATTTAATCATCATGCGATGTTCTGTGAAATTGTTCTGTAGCATACCAACTGCCGTTTTTGCAATTCTGAGGTCAATCGAGCAATCAGAACCAATTTCCAGATCGAATGAGTGACGGAGGTGTATTTTCCTATACATTTTGGCTGAAATCCCCATACAAACTTCAAATCGAATGCGCCAGCTTATGCAACAAGCGATTGAGCTGAAATTTTCAGAGATTGATTTTCTCACCCAAAGACACAATTCTGGGGGGTGCCCCGTGGAATTCGACAACATTTTTTTCTCCCCATAGTAATCTGGGCCAGTCTAATACCCATCAATTATCTTATACGTAGTGGTAATGACATTATTTTTCAAATCGTGAACATTATCCAAGTTTTTGAAAAATCGTAGGTCTTGGAACCATTCCTGTCCGCCTCTGGTATCATTTCACCTGAGTGTTTTTTTGCTATTTTTTTAATCATATTCGTTCGGGCCTTTGCTGCAGAGCTCTGTTGCTTGCTTTTGAAGAAATTGGTCTAATTATTTCCTAACTGGCGGATTTATGGAAGTACACAATGCAATGACTGATCAATAAATAGCCTGACGGATTATTGATGCGTCCATGCCCTTGTAAAACGATGGTAGAGATTAGAAAAAAAAACTGTATAGCGTACTAAAAAGTATATTTCAAATATAGCCCTTGATCTAACTGGTATATCCTTATGATAACAGACTGCCATCTGCCCAACCAACTTATAACTAAATGCATCGATACAACATCGATTAAAATGGAGGGTTTCCCGGAAACATTAAAAATTGAATTTCTTTCGGGCATAGTTAGTTGCACATATATTTTCTGTGGCTCGTGATATGGTTGAAGCGTTACCTATGCAGTTTAGGGTATTATATAAATTGGCAATGTGCTTTCATTTTATTTTCTATCGACGAATATGCCAATAGATTAGAAACAAAAATATTGAAATTTCGCATTTATGAAACGTGTTTTGAAGTAAGAAACCATATTTTTGTTTGTCGCGGATTTGTTTCTACAGTCGCGGATTTCAATTTGCCAGTCGCGGATTTCGCGGATTGGAATTCGACTAGTTTGTAACAGCCCTGAACTTGCGCCAAGTATACCATACATGGTAAAATTAAGAGTACAATATCAACAACACGCTCACCCACGTCAAATGTTGTCACCGACAGGCTGCGATCTGATAAGATAAGATTAATTCATCAAGATGTTGACCATCATCGTGCTACACCGTACGCAAATGTTGATTAAAATTGCATCGACCCTACTTTCACTCTACTTCACTCGGCTAACTGACTGGCTGTCCGAAAACAGCCAGGGCAGCCTTAGGGCTCAGGCCCGGAGCTATGGCGCACGAGAATTATCTGTGAACCATCCGGATCCTAGATCGAGATTAATGATGTCATGGTTGGCGACTCGCTTTTGGCGTGAGCTCTGGCAGGGGCCAGTTCGCCCTATGTAGGTTTACCTTCACTGCTTTGCTCACGTTTATGTTAATAATTTTCACGTGACACATTACATACCTTCGCTTGGGCGGGTGATGGCGGCATCACGTCTAAAGTGGAAATGAGTAATGGTCACCCCCCGGTTGGATGACTACCAGCGGGAAGTGCGATGTAGATGAATGAAAGTATTCTCCGGTAGCGAAAGTTGATTAGATTGTGATCGAAATTTGAAGATAATGTCGGTTTATTAAAATATATGTTTCGAATTATGTTTTGGCACTTCGCTAGCTCTGAACATGAATTTGTTTAAAGTTATTTATTAAGTCATATGTTTGTTCTCGTTTTCCATCAGTAATTATATGATTATCCTCTTCCCGTAATATGGTTAATTATGGTACTTCGAAACTAAACTATAAAGAAGGATTCGGTTATCGTTCGAGTTAGCTGAACCATATTGAATCCTCTTCATTTATTCAAGGATTTTTTACTCAATCAGTTTGAAAAGCTTTTGCCTACTTTCCAGCCAAATATGGCACGTGAAAACAACGGCTATGATTATTATTAATTATTGTGATCAAGGCTGAAATATTACGAAATCCACCAGCGAGCGTAGCTGTCTTAAATCTACTTCGTCATAGGTAGGTAGGGGAGTATTTATCACAGCCACAGTGTGGGCTGATGGTGATTCGTCAACTTGAAGAACGTCAAGCATAGCTCACGGTTCTCACAGGTTCTTACGTCACGCTTTGCTGAATCAGTTGATGACAAATGGGCGACAGCGACATGAATTTTAACCTGGTATATAGGAATGGATGCAAATTAAGCATGTAAATAATACCTCAGAAACCGAGAACAAGGCAGATTTGTTCATGTAGGGCACGAGATAAATTAATGGCTGATTAATTTCTTCTTCGTACACCAAGCAAGAGGTACCAAAGATATGTAGTTATGATGGGAAGCCCGGATGGACGAATGCCATATTCAAACGAAGGTATTAAGGACAAGCCTCCCGGAATCCAAAACCAAATTTGCTTGCCTTTTCAAGGGTACATGTAAAGTACATCACTTCACATGAAAGCAACGAACAACTGTCATCTTTTAAGTTCAGCTTTAATAAAAATGACAGTTTGCCAGCTTTCGAAATATCAAAAAGTACATTACGTAGAATAAATAAATTTAAATTATTTACCTTAAAAAATCACAAAATCTACGCAAAAAAAAATTGTACATTGGAGGGTTTAAGAAAATTTGTCTAAGAAAAAACGATTTTGGTTTAAAAAAAAAGTTCAAAAAATTGTTTTGTAGTAAAACTTAATCTAGTGATTCCAAGTACAGTAAAATGATTAATAAAACTGTCTAACTTGGTTGATTGATTAACACCTACCTGGTACATGGTTGGCCACATCGTCGATACACCTATTTATTTATTTATCATCAGACTAAGGCCGGAGTGGCCTGTGCTGCACATAAAAGACTTCTCCATTCAGCTCGATTCATGGCTGCACTTCGCCAACCACGCAGTCTGCGGAGGGCAGTGTTGTAAAATGTCATTTGCATTATTTTTCATAATTTTCCCAGAACTTTTTTCAGCAGTTAACTATCAACTATCAAGTATGGCGAACTTATAGCGCTTAAATGTGGCTACAACTTTGTCTAACAAGCAATTGCTGTAAATATGTAATCTGGGGCGTGGGAGGCAAAATGTCATTCAAATGACATTATGTCAAATGACACGTGACATTTTGGAGAGATTTCACTCTCTAGCCTCAGATGTTATATTTAGAGTAATGTACCTTTGGACAAAAATATAGCACTACTCAAGCGTTATGCGTGCGTCTAAAATTTTGAAGAAAATTTGGCTTCCGAAGAAAGTTATGAACAAATTAGTCAAATGACATGCAGATGACATTTTACAAGCCTGGCGGAGGGTCCGCAAGTCGTCCTCCACCTGATCGATCCATCTTGCCCGCTGTGCACCTCGCCTTCTTGTTCCCGTCGGATCGTTGTCGAGAACCGTTTTCACCGGATTACTGTTCGACATTCTGGCTACGTTCCCGGCCCACCGCAGTCTTCCGATTTTCGCGGTGTGAGCGATGGATGATTCTCTCAACAGCTGATGCAACTCGTGGTTCATTCGCCTCCTCCACGTACCGTCCGCCATCTGCACCCCACCATAGATGGTACGCAACACTTTCCTTTCAAAAACTCCCAGTGCGCGTTGGTCCTCCACGAGCATCGTCCAGGTCTCGTGTCCGTAGAGGACTACCGGTCTAATGAGCGTTTTGTAGATTGTCAGTTTGGTACGGCGGCGAACTCTATTCGATCGAAGCGTCTTGCGGAGTCTAAAGTACGTACGATTTCCAGCCACTATGCGTCTCCGAATTTCTCTGCTGGTATCGTTATCGGCGGTCACCAGTGAGCCCAAGTACACGAATTCTTCAACCACCTCGATTTCGTCACCACCGATAGAAACTCGTGGTGGGTGGCTCACATTGACCTCTCTTGAGCCTCTTCCTATCATGTACTTCGTCTTCGACGTGTTGATGACTAGTCCAATCCGTTTAGCTTCGCTTTTCAGTCTGATGTAGGCTTCCTTCATCCTCTCAAAGTTACGTGCCATGATATCAATGTCGTCGGCGAAACCAAATAACTGGACGGACTTCGTGAAAATCGTACCACTCGTGTCAATCCCTGCCCTTCGCATTACTCCCTCCAAAGCGATGTTGAATAGCAGACACGAAAGACCATCACCTTGCCGTAACCCTCTACGGGTTTCGAAGGGACTCGAGAATGCCCGTCGATACACCTATGCCTGGCGTATTGTAGAGCTCCATAATCGTCGGTCTTGGGCGATGTTCCTCCAGTTTTCCCGAACGTTCAGGGTCCCCAGGTACGATTCCACCGCGCGCATCCAGCGTGTTCGTGGCCTTCCACGAAGTCACCGGCCTCTATCTGGTTCTCTATTGAATATTGTTTTCGCTATTCTATCTTCCGACATTCGCTAAGTGACCAGCCCACTGAAGTCTGCTGTATTTTATACGATTCAAAATATTTTATTATTCGTATACTTGATACAGCTCATGATTCATGCGTCTGCACCACACACCATTTTCTAGTTTATTCCGAGTATTGTACGCAGCACTTTTTGCTCGAAAACCCTGAAAGCTATCCGGTCCGCCTATTTTAATATCCATGCTTCATGTCCATAATGTCGTTTCCGTCTGCATGTTGCGGGACCTAAGCTGGTTACGTAATCCGTAAAAGGCCCTATTCGCAGCAGCAATACGTCTTTCACTTCACTGGGAACGCCATTGTCACATGTCACAAGCGTTCCAAGGTAAACAAATTCTTCAACAACTTCAAACACATCCCCATCAAGCACTACCTCCACACCAACTCAACTAGGTCTTCCTTTATCTCTACCTGCCACCATGTACTTTGTCTTTACTCTTTAGCTTTTTTCGGTAAGTATGGCGCAAACCAACTAAAGGACTTAATTTTTAAAAAATGGAAGCATAGTGGAAGTGGTTGTTATGTTATGGTTTGGAGTGCCTTTAGTGCAAATGGCATCAAAATCCTAACGTTTATTATTAGTACTTTGGATCACTTCCATCGCTTCATTTAATTCGACATTTTGAAGAATTACTAGAAAGCAAAATGTTAAATTTGGTCATAGATCCAATTTTTTATTTTTCCGAAGTAGCGGTCCATACAATTCTTCCAATCTCGTCAAAGAGTGACTGCTGGTGCAATGTCAAATCAACGCTTCCGCATCGTTCCCAATATCCAGACTTCAACACCATTGATAATCGATGAGATCCCTTAACAAAAAGTTCACGATCACACGATACAGAACTAAAACCAACTGAAGAATGTTCTCTGTTTTGAATTCTTTAACACTCCAACAACCAAACCTCCCAAACAGTCGCGACCAAGCCTCCCAGTTAGTGATCCGATTTGAACAATTTTGAGACTCACAATGTTTCGCGTCCTCCAAGATTTGTCTGAAACCTCCGATTGGATCTTTCGGGACCTCTCGGTACTTCAACACGTCGGAGCAAGTCGTGACTTTCATACAAATTACGTGGACCAGCTCGATGTTAGTAGGGGAAACTGGACACACATGATCCCCGGGGACACATGATTCCCCCCTGTTTTCTCGAAAACTAATTACATTTTTATACCAGTGATATGTGCAAACGAATCCGTTAGATAGATTGTTGAATCTGAGTAACATTTGATATTAGTTACTTTATGTATATGGCTTTTAGAGAGGTTTTATCCTTTTTTCTTCAAAGGAGAAAAGTTAAATAACTTTGAATATGTCCAAACAAAACGTATCAAATTTTTACTGGACAAAGCTTTATTATTGTAGAATCGAATAAATTCATTCAATTAACTATTACTTATTTTCAGTTGAATACAAAAAACAAAACAAGATAAATACTCAACATGGACACCCATGATCCCCCACAGTTTGGACACACTTGATCCCGACATTGCATATGTTAAGGCGTTTGTTAAAGAATTTTTAATAATAGGCTCATTCAACATCTTTTGGTCAGTCCTTTTTGAGAGAAATCGCATTTGTGTAATAATAACATGCACTACAAAAAATATGATGCGTGATAGTACCATATTGATATATGAGGTCATCATCCTGGTATGATCATGGTTGTGGTATTGGTAGTAGTCTGGCGATCTCGAGGGGGGAAGCAATGGGTCAAATAGGGATGAGAGTGGGTCACTTTTTTAGCTACTTAGAATGCTTGTAGAATAGATTGAATGCATCTGAGGGCATCTGAGACCGTTTTGAACAATTTTGCTCTGCTACCTCTAGACTGCTGGTGAGAACGATGACCCATTCTCACCCCAGACCCATTGTCACCCCCGATGGCGGTATCACAGTCTTTTTTTTATTGGTCCCAAAACAGGTACTCAAGGATGGCCATGGTATTTAATAGAATAATTAGATTCTAAAATTACAAAGATATATTTATGTATCGATCAACCATTTTTGGTATCATAACTGTATCAATCACAAAGAGAGATCATGTTGGAAACATCATGGTTGTCGTGATATGACCACTGTCTTTCAGTGGAGTGAATGGTTAGAATGAAAAGTGGAGTTAGTGGAGAAAATGACCAATTTTGTTGCTATATCAGACATTCTATCTGTCACTATTACGCTATTCGAGAACTAAAATACTTGCCTTGCTCAATACCAACAATATTTAATTTTCGCACGACTGATATTACGGCAGACTATCAAGAATTATTAGGATTTGAGGCTAGACCAATTCAACCTTTCATTAGACTTGGAAGAACCTAAACATGTTCAGCTTATAAAGGGATCAATTTCCACCTATATGGGGATCTAGTCTCCCGCAAGTTTTGAAAATGCAAAATTTTCTATCTTTCGGCAAAATCGATTTTTTGGTAACTTTCATGAACAAATAATTGCTTCCAATGACGTTTTAGAATAGCTTATTTAATTCTTAATCAAGTCCATCAAGAAGCGTGCAAATCTGTGCATATTACATCGAGAAATATCTTAAACAAAAAGTGGGGATCATGTGTGTTCAGTTTCCCCTATATAAGTAAGATATTTTGGAATCCGTAAAATTTAGAAAGCTGCCGTCTTCCACAAATTTGTTCAGGAAATTAAAACGAAACTGTTGCAGATCATTTGATTTTGGAACTCTTCCGCTTGCCGGTGCTAGTTCATATGGGAATTCTTTGAGTTAGATATTTTGGAATCCGTGAGATTTAGAAAGCAGATCTGTGCGTTGCCATGCCGACGCCAATGATTTGTTTCACGCCACCGGCCGTTGGCATAAATTAATCGGCGCGTCGCCGTTTGAAAATCGACCACGGCGATGGCTATGAACGGACTGCTCTTTTGTGAATGGCGGCCTTCAAAGCACTGTAACTAGCATGGAGCTGATTTCTAACTAAAAGTGCAAAAAAGTCGTTTGTAAATGCCTAAAATGTAAGGCCAAATTGAACGCCTGCTCAACCAATTAAAATTCTGCACATTTAATCTATTTAAAAAAATAAGAATTCTTCTTCAGGCATATATGGAATTGCTCCTTTTGATTTGAAATTGTTTCAGATTTTTTTTTATTTGTTTATAAATTCAACAAGATTTTTGTTTTGAAAACTCCATATGAACTTCCTTTGGAAATACTTCTACTTATGGAATTTCTCCTAAAGTTGTTCAGAAACTCTTTTAGGCTTTTTTTTCGAAAATTTCTACTGAAAATCCATTGAAAAAAATAAGATTTTCTCCCGGAGTTTCTTTAACAACTCCGAGAATTCCTTCAGGATGTTCATTGCCCTTTAAAAATTCTTTTAAAAATTCCTTCATTAATTCATTTAAAATTTTCTTCATAGACTCAACCCAGGCGTTCCTTCGCAAATTTATCCAAGAATTTCTCCAAAAAAATCTAATTGTTTTGGGATATCTATCAAGAACTCGTTCGGAAATTCTTCTTGAAAGATAAAATTCATGGAGCAGCTCCTGAAGGAACTTCCATGGGGAGTATTTTGATCAATTTCTGCAAAATAAAACGCCGATTAATCCACCTGGCGGTGTTGGAGCCCTTCTCGTGCAAAAATTAATACTAAAAAATATGGTGCTTTTTAGCGTGTTTTGCGCATAATTGTATTATGGCCATAAAACTTCTAATTCCATAGTCAAATCTTGCCAATTTTCCATAGCAAACTTTGGGACAGGATTCCCCGTCGAATGGAACTTGTTGCGAGTAATTCGGTCCATGCTAATAAAGTGTGTCTACAAAATTGTGTATACATACACACATAACAGATATCACCTCAATTCGTCGAGCCTTCTATCGAAAGATTGGTTTTGGAGTGATCATATAGCCTTTACGTATACCTAGTATACAAGAAAGGCAGAGATAACAAAACTCCGGAAGAGCATTTGGATCAATTTATGGGTAAATTTTTAGAAATAATTCTGGGAGAATTGGAAGTAATTTTAGATGAAATTTTCGCAGGATTTTTTAGAAAATTCCTTACGAATTTCGTGGAAAAGGCAGAAAAATTTCTAGAAGAATTCCTGAAGGAATGTTCAGGGAAACAACTGCTGAAACATTTTCATAGTGAAATCTTTAGTGTCTCGTACTTGACTCGACTTGAAGAAAATGATTGTAGCTTATACTATTTATACTAGGCGTAGGTACAATCTAGGTACATTAACTTATTCTACTACAGCGCTTACTTCTACGTGTTTGTTACGTTACGTATTTTTTATTTTTTATTGACTAAAGCTCCTTTCTTTCAAATATCCATTCGACGGAACGTCATTAGACTAAATGTACCAAGATTATTAATTCGAAAATCCACTTTCGATTAAATGTCCTTTCGACCAAAATGTCCTACGTCTCTAGTGGATTAAAAATTAAATTTCGACTAAATGATTCGTCGTTCTAATGTCCATTCGACGTAATGTCCTTTCGACTAAATGTCAATCGACGAAATGTCAATTAGACAATGTCAAATGTCTGGGTGCGTTCACAAATTACGTAACGCCAAATTTGATGATTTTGAACCTTCACCCTCCCCCACGTAAAACTTTTTGTATGGAAGGTTTAATTATTTGTGTATTTATCGTAACGCTCGGCCTGACCCCCTCCCTATCCCTACAGCGTTACGTAAGGCCGTGTGAAAGGCCCCACTCAGAAAGCATACTTCGGAAATGATTATTTCAGATATTTTGATTGGAAACGGCGCATAAACTGTACCAAATATGATCAGGAATTTGATCTGTCCAAAATATGGCCTGTAATCCGGATTCCGGACGTTTCGCCGGAACTTGTTACGGGGTCACTTTACGGAAATAGGCGAATAAAGTAGCCAGCCGGGACCCTCCTTAGCCATGCGGTAAGACGCGTGGCTACAAAGCAAGACCATGCTGAGGGTGGCTGGGTTCGATTCCCGGTGCCGGTCTAGGCAATTTTCGGATTGGAAATTGTCTCACTTCCCTGGGCATAAAAGTATCATCGTGCTAGCCTCATGATATACGAATGCAAAAATGGTAACCTGGCTTAGAAACCTCGCAGTTAATAACTGTGGAATATAGATAGTGGAATATATAGATGAGCGAAGATAAATCCTCTGTCTCCAAACGAACTGTCAAACGTGTCTCCAAACGAGCATGACGTCACGATTTCAATGAAAACGTTAAGGGCTGTGACGTCATATGCGCGTGTGCACGGGCACAAAAATCGACTCAGCCATGCTTTCGCTCATCTATAGATTCTACTATCTATACTGTGGAAGTGCTTAATGAACACTAAGCTGCGAGGCGGCTCGGTCCCAGTGTGGGGATGTAATGCCAATAAGAAGAAGAAGAAGGCGAATACCATCATGCGACACATCAAACTTCATGATTTCAAAAGTTAAGGCATTATATGATATTTCCGAATACTGGTCTGAAATTCAATCTTAAGAAATAAATAAAACCTATCACACATCAAACTTTATGGTTTCAATGGTTTTGACAATCTATGATAGTTTTGTTTTTCCTGGACCGTATTTGAAACGATTGGAACCGGTGAACGAATTTACCGAGTAACGGTTCAAGGGTCAATTTTTGGAAATATGGAAAACCCATCTTACGGCACATCACCGTATTTGAACCAGTTGGAGCGGTAAACGGAATTACCAATTATGTTTGACTATTATCGGCTCTTTCAGTCTTATAAAGCAGCTAAAACGTTATTGCGTCTATTTTCCGACGTTTCGGTGTATATTTCACCTTCTTCAGGGATTTAGAGGCTACGTTTTTTTGTGTATAAATGTCCAAAAGCAAGTGACCAATCCTGGAAACTCATATAATTCAAAAAAAAATTGAATAAATTCTGCTTCTTTTGGTGAAAGTTGCGATAAAAAATGTTAAAAAACAAAAAAGTTACAGCCAAAAAAATTTTTATTTTTGTTTTCAAAAAGGGGGTTTGTAAAGGAAGGGTTTTTTTTTGTTGGGGCGTAGAACTACTGCGTCCATTGAGTTGAACTTTTGTGGTATAAGGTGGTAAAGGAAGGGTTAATAAGTAATTAAACCGTTTTCACTGATGAACAGTAGGATGGACCACACTTATATGGAAAAATTCAAAATCAATTTTTCGAGACGTATACCTCCTAGAAATGCTCCCAGAAGCTACTGTAAAAATTTCTGCCCAATCCGTCATATCTAAGTGGATGCTCTACGAGCGTGAAGTTTATATGGGAAAAATCGACTAAATATATGGGAAAATGCATACTTTTCTCTTTTTTATCTCTATGTGGCGCTGTAGTCTTAAGATCCCGCTCATTAGTGACAATTACAATGCTTACATTATTGCAAGAGGCTCCCGAAAACCGCGTATGCGTTACTTTAAGCATAAAGAGCCCCGCACATTGGATTTGAACACCGTGAAACTTATGAAAGCTCTGAGGATGCGCTTGGAAGAACATATAATGTACAATCGAAACTTATAAATGTTTTCATGTCTCCTGAACGAGATATCCAAAAACATCATGTAGATATTTCACAATGTCATAACACTGTTCTTTTCTTCATACCGCATGGTGAATAATTAAAAATCGAAAAGATTGATACCGTTTCTGGGACGGCCTCTTGCCCTCGAGGAACCGTCGACAGGTCCTATAAGTGAAACCGTCCTAAACCCCAGACTACTGGTCTATAGCCAACGGTAGTCAACGGAGTGGGCACGCAAGGCCTCTTTTAGTCCTCGAGTCCCAGGGTCGATGGAGGTAATGGGAAGGTTTTCGGACTTGCTAAAAATCGGAAGCTTGGTGGTTAGGTTACAAACAGTTCACTTACGGTGACAATGTCAGACTACCTACAAGGCCAACTTGCTGCTCGACGGCGCACACTGTGACAGACCGTTGTATTCGTTGGACAAAACCTCTATCACTTTCTGAATACGTTCTAGAGTTTTGGTGTCTTCAGCACACTATCGCGGGTGATTCAAAGCTTCATTTTTATGAATTTTATTTTTTATCTAGATGAGTTAAAACTTACCTAGATAAGTGTTATCTTTTGATAGGAACGAGATAGAGCAAAGCTTTCTTCTACAAAGTGGTTTGTTTTGACATTTTGGACTTATGCTCCATAGACACCTATGCCTTATAACCTTTGTAGATGGCGCTGTAGGATATTTCCTTGAAAGAACGATTAAATGGTTTTCTTCTCGTTTTTCGCGCATAACCTCTGGTAAAAGTTTTTTGAGGTATGCTTTCAAAGGAGAATGATAATAAAGCTGATCGTGAGATGTTACCAAGGATTTTAAAAGCTTTAGTAGTGGATTTCTTGAAATTAAGTAAAAAAAAACGCTGTTTTGAAAAATATGAATAACTTACGAATGGGCAGATGGCGGCAGCTGAAATTTTGTCTGAACATAGTTCAAACTTAAATCTTTGATATCAGGAAGAAAAAAAAGATGGAGACATGTGGAGCTTTTTGTCTACCATTATTCCAAATCTTTGAAATAAATTGAAAATCAACATATTACAAAAAAAAATCAGAATAAAACGAAATCGAATCAAGTCAAGAAATTTATTCTCTCAATTTTACACATTGCTTTGAAAAAAAGGAAGTTTGAGCAATCCGTTTTAAAAATACATTTTTTGAGAGCTACATTTTTTGAGTCATTGATGACAAACACGGGTACACAATTCATATATCACACGAATATGGAGACGCATGGTTGCCCACCATGTTGTTTGTATGGCGAATCAATTACTTTATTTTGTGAAAATACTATCTCCAGAATGGCTCGCCAGATATCTCTATTTCTATATAATATGTGAAGTTGGGAGATTAAATTTCATGGCTATTGATTGAAAATCGGACCAGTATTTCAAAAGTTAGGCTAAATAACTGTTTTTTTTTTGAAAAAACGTTGATTTTTTTAATCACCCTATCCGAAATTAGTCACCCTAGTGCCGGAACAAAAAAGACAAGTTTAATAATTTTCGGACAGGGACGATTCTACCATATATTGCAGAATTCGGATATATCGTACTGTACTGTACTGTATTTCTGTAATATGTTGATTTTGAATGCATATTAATACCAAATATGGATAAATCACAGACAAAAAGCTCCACATGTCTCCACTTTTTTTCTTCCCGATATCGAAGATATAAGTTTGAATTATGATCACACAAAATTTCAGCTGCCGCCATCTGCCCATTCGTAAGTTATTCATATTTTTCTAAACAGTGTTTTTTTACTTAATTTCAACAAATCCATTAGTAGAGCTTTTAAAAACCTTGGTAACACCTCACGATCAGCATTCTTATCATTCTACTTGAAAGCATACCTCAAACAACAAACAACCAGTTGTTAAACGCGAAAAAATGAGAAGAAACCCATTTTATCGCAGTTTTCAAGGAAATAACGTACAGCGCCATCTACAAAGGTTTTAGAGCATAGGTGTCTTTGGGGCATAAGTCCAAAATGTCAAAACAAACAACTTTGTGGAAGAAAGTTTTGCTCTATCTCGTTTCTACCAAAAGATAACACTTATCTAGGTAAGTTTTAACTTATCTAGATAAAAATAAAATTCATCAAAATGAAGCTTAGGATCACCTGCGATAGTGTGCTGAAGACACCAACAATCTAAAACGTATACAGAGAGTGCTAGAGGTTTTGTCCAACAAATACAGCGGTCTGCCCCAGTGTGCGACGGATGGAGCGACGCAGAACTCGCAGGTTTGCCGATGAATGGTTCGGCCGACGGATGGCGTGGCCGGTTGGAGGTCTGACGGGTGACGGAACTCTTCGAAATGCAGATGGCGTGGTTCGCCGGATGGCGCGATGCGTGGACTTGTCCAACGGACGGTAAAATTCGCCCAATTTAGCCCAAAGCAACCGATTTCAGAAGTATTGCAGGCTCTCCAGCCAACAAAACTTTTAAAACAATAACTTTTCGGAGGGAAATCGCTAGCGAACTATCCACTTTGACTGCCGAAAACCAAGAGAGCACCGCTTCGCATTGTTCGCTTCCCGGTACCTCATTTCGGCTATCGTCCACATTCCCATCCGTTCGGTATGCCATAGCGCTAGCATCCCAGCTACCAACGAAAGCCTTCATGCTGCTACCACGCAAAGTTGCACCCACCAGAACTGTGTTCTGAACCGACCCTCTTAACTTTGGCAGTTAGCAAGCATTTTTAAAACCGCAGTCAAAATTCTTCTCACACAGATATTTGTTCATTTGTAACAATTGACGGTTACAAGATTCATCCGGAGTTTGAAGCCGAAAAGTTTTCATAAATTGCATTGACCAGGTCTTTAATGCCTCTCTTCTGCACAGTTGGTGCATTTTCTAAACAATCAGTTCAACGGGACAAAAGAACCTTCCTAAAATAATTATAATTCCGTAATTCTATGATCAGTCTAAATAAACCGATTGGAAATCCAAAGTCTTCAAATGATTCTGAAATAGTCGATTTGTTCTTTTTGACTCAATATCTCAGAAGTGCCAGCGCGTTAGAATGCGTGTTGTTAATAGTTAAAGGGTAATAAAGAAAGTCCAGTGTTAGTGAAAGTTAATTAAAGGGTACTACAAGGCAGCCAAAAGCAATAGATCGTGGATCATGGAGAAAGGGCTAGCTGACCTTTTTATGTCCTTGAGGCCAAACCTGATGATTGTCGAGCGTAAGGTAGGCTTACAATTCGTGATTATCGTATCATAAATCCTCGAGCCAGTAATCAGCCCTTGCGATTTCTCTGTTGGAGCTATTTATTTTGAACGCACAAGAGAGATCAATTTTGAACATTGTTCCGTATCCGGACGTAGATACTTTCCGTGGTGGAATCTAGTCTCAAAATTGGTAGAAATAGTAGACGAAAGAACCTCATCCGATTTGCATTGTTGAATGACACATTTGTTCGGTCGCTAGCAGGATACCTTCCGAGCATTTAAGAAATCTGTACTAATTCGCAAATCCGCATCCCGTTGGCGAGTAGATGTTAACGTCGCTGAATGTTTCTTAGCTCACGCCTGAAGATAAGGAACCGTTCAGAGGAATTCCTGTGGAAATTTCCTAAAGATTGTAAGCATATGCGGTATTTCGAAAAATTTCGTTTCAGGTGGTTCGAAACGAAATTCCGCGGAATTTCGCGGAATTTGAGCATGGCGAAATCTGATTTCTTGATTACGTTTCGTTTCGTAAAATTTCAAAAATTTCGTTGGAAAAAACTAGCTTTTAACGAAATTTTACGGAATTCCGCGAAATTTCGAAACAAATTTAAACTAAAACCACATTGTCTCGTACGGTCGTGTGTAATCAAAAATTTCGGCTGCGCCGCTGAACAAAATCATAAATCTGTTTTCAAAACTTAATGTCATACAAGTTTTTCTATTAAAGCCCACTGCATAATCCTATTCTGAGTCGTCAAATACGTATTTAGTTTTCTTCCATAAATCATCTTCAGTGAAAACGAAAAGTATCTTTAACTATTCTATTTTTTCAAAAGTCCGACTCAATATTTAAAACGTCAGGCTCAGAGTGTAAATGTAATCAGATATGAATCAGATCAATATAATTTTGTCGAAGAGGCAAAGCTTTGGCGTGGAGAGGAGACTGAAATTTAAATTTTGTGACATTCATTGAATATTTGCACAATATCGTGTTGCTGCTGGTCTCAGGACGGCAGCTAGTCCGGAAAAATGCGGTATAAAATATGATGCCTCGCAGAGCAGAAATTTATTCAATCAGTGTGCTATCGATCGTATTGATACCGGTCACTTCAGCTAGTGCTGAAGAACACGAAGTGAAAAAATCATTGGCGTAACTACAGGGGGGCTAGGGGGGCTATAGCCCCACCTAGGACCAAACTAGCCCCCCCTAGAATTTTTGCTTTTCTGCATAAGTATGGCACATATTAAGCTCTTTGACCATGTGCGTAACTGCAGATAACGAACTCTTTTCGAATTTCGGAAAATTCAGGACTACTTTTGTCCAAAAAACACGATATGTAACGTTTGCATTTAAAAAAAGAGCAAAAATTGCCGATTATTCATGTATTTACCTTAACCTGCTTTGACGAAACTACCCATGCAGCATCAATCATAGTAACCCATGAGACAAAATTTGACAGCTATATCAGTCGAACTCTAACAGTGATGGCAAAAACAGTGAAGCAACTCAGAACTGTGCGCGGACATCGTGCGGCACTTTGTGGACGCCGGATACGCCCGTTCTGGCATCTACAACATCTTGGCACTATTAGACAACAATCAGAGCATGAATGACAAGCAGCTCGAAATATTTTTTCCACGTTCAGATAAGGGAATTACCTAGTTTTGTAGACAAACGTTAACAATTTCATAAGAATTATGAAAAACTGTATTGAAAACAATGATTTCAGCTCAATAACGATTTACAGGGGAGCCGTGCGGTAAGACGCGCGGCTACGAAGCAAGACCATGCTGGGGGTGGCTGGGTTCGATTCCCGGTGCCGATCTAAACGATTTTCGGATTGGAAATTGTCTCTACTTCCCTGGGCATAAAAGTATCATCGTGTTGGCTTCATGATATACAAATGCAAAAATGTTAACTTGGCATAGAACCTCGCAGTTAATAACTGTGGAAGTGCTTAATGAACACTAAGCTGCGAGGCGGCTCTATCCCAGTGTGGGGATGTAATGCCAATAAGAAGAAGAAGAAGAACGATTTACGGTAAATTAGCCTGACAAATAAACGATAGATTAAAAAATCGTTAATATTCTACGGAATCAATAAAATAATATTTAGTTATAAAAAAATGTACGCCTGAATCTGTTATAGATGCAGGATTATCAGAAAATCCTTATGTGATACAACCATAAAAAGTATCTTATGCATGTATCGAATCCCGACTTTTCGAATGCATTTCTGTCTGGTAAAATGTTATAGGAATTTTGTAATGCGGGCATTTCCCGCAAATTTAGAATTTTCAATAAACATGCTAGAGTTCTTGATATTTGTGAGATATTTGGGAAACTTATTATATTCTAAGAAGAGGTAACTAAAATTAAAATAAGAAAAAAATTGGAATGCTTTCTGATGGATTAAAAACTAAAAAGGGCCATTTTGCCTTGCTTAGCTCCTATGGTTTTCTAAACGTATTCAGGTTCCCCCCAAACACACGTGATGCGACAATGGCGACGCGATTCTATCGCTTGGCGATTGCGATTCTATTGCCGTTGGTATGGAAGCGCAAATGGAACATTTCCTGCAGCGACGATAATATCGCTCACGTATAGTGGAGCCTTTAAGGATTTTGGGAATCATATGACATCCTAATATTAGGACTCTTAATATTAGGAGTTTCTCTTAGTTCCGCTAATGGAAAAAAATAACGTTGCATCGAAGAGCACAACATTATTCAGTGCAGAATCGTATGTGTTGTAGAAGCTTATTACACGAAGCAAATTGATTTTGCGTTGGATTGATTTGATACACGGTTTTCGTCTTCGAGTTTTTAAAATAACTTCGTTTACAATAAATTTTTAATCACTTACCACATAAAATATCTTTTCGACTAATCAACGATTCTTTTCCAGTGGGGCTCACGGTGATGCAGAGCATTCTACAATGAGTGTCAAACTAATTTTCCTGTTCTAATCGTAAATTGACTGTAAGGATCTGACCCGCTCATACAGTCCATAGCAACTGTTTCTTGCACTCAATTGAAGTCGGTTGAGGATGAAAATTTTGCAAAAATGTTTGCATGCCTCATATGCACAAACATTTTGATGGATGGAAAACTGTTATGTAGTAGTCATTTTCTGGTTTTGAGTTAGCTCAATATGAAGTGAGGGGGTTAGGAGCAGAGGGGTGTAAGTGACATTTTGGTCATATTTGAGTTGATTACAGCAAAAAATTCTTTGATTTTAGAGCTTTGCGGCAATGTATTGCTATAATTCGTACGTTATTTGTAAAAAAAAAGTTAAAAAATAACAGAAAATTTTTATTTTTTTGAACAGTCATACAATTTGTATGGAACGAAAAAATATTGAAAAACTTGACACCCATTTTTCTCAAAACTAAGTTTTTGTCACTTCAACCCCTTTGCGTTTGACCACCTTAAGTATGCTTCAGCATGATCACATACTTCATGGATGAAATAAAGTTTTCAACAGAAATTGAATCAGAATTCAAAACAAAAATCGCACATTTTCTATATTTTCATATGCTTATTGATATAAAATTGATCAGATTCAGGAGCACATACTCCACAATGAATTCCTTTGAAAGCGGCAATGAGTTCAAGTCAATCGACAAATCAGAAAACAGTAAACATCGTTACACCTTTTTTTCTTTCTCTTTTTTCAAAAGGCCCTTTTGCTTAATAGGGCTATAAGGTGCTTATACGACTCCGATTATTAGGATTATGAAATACATTAGATCTTTCAATTTTGATTTTCAATGAAGACAACACATTAATAGTTCATGTTAGGAATACATTTATTACGATCGCTCTTTAATACTACTTTTGGGTATTGCCTTATCGCCAATGGTATATTCCCAAGCAGCACAAGTCTAATGAAACTGGTTACAGCAACCTAATTGTGACTAAAGTCACACATAAGCTACTGTGATCTATGTTCAACATGTGTGCTGCTCGGGTTAACAGGAACGCGGCGATTTATCCATCACAGACTGGTACTATAACTCTATTGGTCGCAAAACAGTTATTTGACTCCGAAATAATGAAATCAGAATTGCGTACATAATGCAAAATCAATTCAACAAAATTCCACGGAAAAAAATTAAACTTCGTTTCGTTTCGAAAAATTTCGAATTAAATGGACCTTGATTTCGTATCGTTTCGATGGCTCGCAAGTTAATCTATATTTCGTTTCGTTTCGTTTCGAATCAACATAGATATTTTAAATTTCGTTTCGTTTCGTTTCGTTAGGAAAAAATGTGTTATCGCATACCCTTATGTAAAAGGATAATTTCTGAAATAATTCCTAGGGGATTTTCAGAACGAATTCCTCGTGGATCTCTCGGAGAAGTTTCCGAAGGAATTGTTGACATTTTTTTGGAGAAGTTGCTAGAAGAATTGATTGATGAGAATATTGGAGAATTTCCACAGGAATTTTTGTGTTTATTTCTGAAAGAATTAAGTTGGTGTTAAGTTAGTATTGTAAGAATAATTGATGTTTAAGCTGTGTAGAATTTCTAGTGAGATGTTCGAAGAATTTCCTCTGGGTACTCCGAAAAATGTCCTGTGAAACTTAAGAAGTACTTCCTATAGAATCATGGCTTTGCGACTAAAAGGATTGCATCTCTACTTTGTACTATGCGCATTAGCTATGCTCTGGTAGGGTCAAAAAGGTGTGGTATTAAAAGATCTGCATCCACACAAGCTCAGAATGCCCTGTCTACTCAAAGGTTCACTTAGTAAATCATTTCACAAAAACTATATTCGGCTAGGTTCAAGTGAATGCTCTACCAAAAGGTATAAATAGCAACGTGACCTCATTAGTTTGAATTCATGCCGCTGCATATTTCTTAGCTTATGCTTACAAACTATGTATTATTACTAGGTCTACAAAAATAATGATACCCAAGCTGTCGTCTTCTGAGCCACGTCTTGGATACCAAAATGGTACACAAGCTCTAGCATCGCATCGCTGCAAGCGATTTGCCACCATGCGATTCCACTCTACTGACTAGGTTCCTGCCGAGATTTGCACAGCGCACCCGATGATGAATACTAAATAGTGCTAATTCTATTAGGAAAAAATGTCACGTCTCGCACCAGGTACGATTTTTGATCCGCAGCCAAAAGGGTTCCCTCCAAAGGCAAAGGGCAGAAGCTCAACAGACGAAAGACCGTGCCGGCACAATATTCAAATCGCAACAACTATAGTCCCTCGCAATGTAAGAATGAGTGCGTATGAATGGATGCGATGGAAGGTGAATGAAAATGGCCATCGGTGCTGCTGCAATGCTAACAGAAGCATGAAATGTGTTATTGGACTCAATGAGCTGCCGCATAAGCCGGAAATTAATTTCCAAATGCATATTCATAATTTGGATATGTATTTTATTCGGCGTACGCGAGTGTACTTACCTACGTGTTCTTCGACGCGATTCTCAATTCTAATGAAAGGGGTCCATTATGCTTCGAGGTTCACCAGCAATTATTAGAACGATGGACGATAGAAACGACCGAATCAAAATTTAGTGTTCATAATATGCTTTTACAGTACCAATGGTATGTGGTATATCGGAAAATTCCGCTTATGGTCAATTGAAAAAAATGTTGGAGTTCGATAATTGTTCACTCTAACAAATAATTATAATTATTGGAGAGCAAATTGTGCAACTCTTCAACACGAACCATTCGCTACTTTATAGATAAGATAAAACATGTAACATTACAAAAAAACAACGCATACCCCTGACCTACAAGCCGCACTTCTGGTTAGAACATGCGTTCGATCCACCGATGACGCATTGTCGGCATCCTTAGTCGATCATGCGTTAAATTATATTAAGTAATTTGTTCACGACCAGAATCCGGCGCACAGAGTTTCGGTTTCGTTCACGGCTGACTGATTCTGGCTGCGAATCGTACACATATGGGGGCATTATGCGCTACAATTAGTAAAGGGGTCATAAAGTCGTTCAACCCGCACCCTACCGGCTGTCAATTGGTGGCTGGTGACACAATTGACCTCCTTCGTGGTCGGTGGGGAAGAATGCATTCATGTGCGTGATCAGCAGATGGTGATTCTGTTTGAAGATTTTAGGGCGGTAATAAAAAGTGGAATCGATCAATAATGCAATCATTTTATTATGACTAATAAATTTTCGTTTGACATGAGGCTCACAACATATAAAAATAAGTTTGCAATTGCATAATTAGGTAATTGAGGGTTCTTTAGTTCATAGCTCAAATATGTAAGAATGTGCGGTTACATAAAAAATGCGGAATAAGCATTGGCGTAAGTTGGTTGAAGTAGTTCTCGATTTTTCAAAGTAAACATGGATTCAGAAATGCAAGTTTTAAAAGGGGAAAATACTATCAATTGCTTTATAATGTGAAGATTTTTCAGAAAATCTGAAATCATTTATGTATTCCGAAATTCTCCAAAATTTATTGTGAAAGAGTTATTATATGCGTCATTATTGAGGATATAAATAAACGACTACGATATGGAAATATTATAAACCTCTTGATGGATGTTGTAGATTGTTTAACGATGTATGTGATATGTTTGATTTTAATGTTAGTAAACTTGTCTTCAAAAATAGGATTAAGATACTTTAATCTGTGTGGGTTTGAACCAAAGACGAAATAAATAAATAAATAAAGAAATATGGAATGCGCCCTTTTTTCAAACAAGTATAATTTTGGATCAAATTCAAAATTGTTACAATGCTGCAAATATATATCCATAAAAATAGTATTGGGATTACATAATCTAATTTTTTTTTAAATAATAGAAATCGCTCAAAACCTTTTCAGAGTTTCATTCAAAGTTTTCAATATGCTTAACATTATTTACTTACTAATTGGGGTTTAGGGTCATTTGGCCGAATGCCGTTTGGCCGAATGTCGTTTGGCCGAATGCCATTTGGCCGAAAGGGTCATTTGGCCGAACGCCATTTGGCCGAATGCCGTTTGGCCGAATAGTTGAAATACGTTTCCTCATGAAGGGAGAAGGAAGAAGGAAAAAGGAGACGGAAGAAGGAAGAATGGTGCAGGAAGAGGGAAGAAGGAAGAAGAATGAAGGAAGAAAGAAGAAGGAAGAAGGAAGAAGGAAGAAGGAAGAAGGAAGAAGGAAGAAGGAAGAAGGAAGAAGGAGAAGGAAGAAGGAAGAAGGAAGAAGGAAGAAGGAAGAAGGAAGAAGGAAGAAGGAAGAAGGAAGAAGGAAGAAGGAAGAAGGAAGAAGGAAGAAGGATAAAGGAGAAGGAAGAAGGAAGAATGAAGAAGAAAGAAGAAGAAAGGAAGAAGAAAGAAAGAAGAAGGAAGAAGGAAGAAGGAAGAAGGAAGAAGGAAGAAGGAAGAAGGAAGAAGGAAGAAGGAAGAAGGAAGAAGGAAGAAGGAAGAAGGAAGAAGGAAGAAGGAAGAAGGTAGAAGGAAGAAGGAAGAAGGAAGAAGGAAGAAGGAAGAAAGAAGAAGGAAGAAGGAAGAAGGAAGAAGGAAGAAGGAAGAAGGAAGAAGGAAGAAGGAAGAAGGAAGAATGAAGAAGGACGAAGAAAGATTGAAAAAAGAAGAAGGAAGAAGGAAGAAAGAAGAAGGAAGAAGGAAGAAGGAAGAAGGAGGAAGAAAGAAGGAAGAAGGAAGAAAGAATAAGGAAGAAGGAAGAAGGAAGAAGGAAGAAGGAAGAATGAAGAAGGAAGAAGGAAGAAGGAAGAAGGAAGAAGGAAGAAGGAAGAAGGAAGAAGGAAGAAGGAAGAAGGAAGAAGGAAGAAGGAAGAAGGAAGAAGGAAGAAGGAAGAAGGAAGAAGGAAGAAGGAAGAAGGAAGAAGGAAGAAGGAAGAAGGAAGAAGGAAGAAGGAAGAAGGAAGAAGGAAGAAGGAAGAAGGAAGAAGGAAGAAGGAAGAAGGAAGAAGGAAGAAGGAAGAAGGAAGAAGGAAGAAGGAAGAAGGAAGAAGGAAGAAGGAAGAAGGAAGAAGGAAGAAGGAAGAAGGAAGAAGGAAGAAGGAAGAAGGAAGAAGGAAGAAGGAAGAAGGAAGAAGGAAGAAGGAAGAAGGAAGAAGGAAGAAGGAAGAAGGAAGAAGGAAGAAGGAAGAAGGAAGAATGAAGAAGGAAGAAGGAAGAAGTAAGAAGGAAGAAGAAAGAAGGAAGAATGAAGAAGGACGAAGGAAGAAGGAAGAATGAAGAAGGAAGAAGGAAGAATGAAAAAAGAAGAAGGAAGAAGGAAAAAAAGAAGAAGGAAAAAGAAAGACAAAATAAAGAAGAAAAAATAAAGAAGAAGGAAAAAAGAAGAAGGAAAAAGGAAGGAGAAAGAAGGAAGAGAGAAGAAGGAAGAGAGGAGAAGGAAGAAGGAAGAATGAAGAAGGAAGAAAAGAGAAGGAAGAAGGAAGAAGGAAGAAGGAAGAAGGAAGAAGGAAGAAGGAAGAAGGAAGAAGGAAGAAGGAAGAAGGAAGAAGGAAGAAGGAAGAAGGAAGAAGGAAGAAGGATGAAGGAGAAGGAAGAAGGAAGAAGAAAGAAGAAGAAAGGAAGAAGAAAGAAAGAAGAAGGAAGAAGGAAGAAGGAAGAAGGAAGAAGGAAGAAGGAAGAAGGAAGAAGGAAGAAGGAAGAAGGAAGAAGGAAGAATGAAGAAGGACGAAGAAAGATTGAAAAAAGAAGAAGGAAGAAGGAAGAAGGAAGAAGGAAGAAGAAAGAAGGAAGAAGGAAGAAGGAAGAAGGAAGAAGGAAGAAGGAAGAAGGAAGAAGGAAGAAGGAAGAAGGAAGAAGGAAGAAGGAAGAAGGAAGAAGGAAGAATGAAGAAGGAAGAAGGAAGAAGGAAGAAGGAAGAAGGAAGAAGGAAGAAGGAAGAAGGAAGAAGGAAGAAGGAAGAATGAAGAAGGAAGAAGAAAGAAGGAAGAAGAAAGAAGGAAGAATGAAGAAGGAAGAAGGAAAAAAGAAGAAGGAAGAAGGAAAAAAGAAGAAGGAAGAAGGAAGAAGGAAAAAAGAAGAAGGAAGAAGGAAGAAGGAACAAGAAAGATTGAAGTATGAAGATTGAAGAAGGAAGAAGGAAGAAGGAAGACAAAATAAAGAAAAAAAAAGAAGAAGGAAAAAAGAAGAAGGAAAAAAGAAGGAGAAAGAAGGAAGAGAGGAGAAGAAGGAGGGAGAAAGAAGAAGGAAGAAAAAAGAAGGAAGACGGAAGAAGGAAGAAGGAAGAAGGAAGAAGGAAGAAGGAAGAATGAAGAAGGACGAAGAAAGAAGGAAAAAAGAGGAAGGAAGAAGGAAGAAGGAAGAAGGAAGAAGGAAGAAGGATGAAGGAAGAATGAAAAAAGTAGAAGGAAGAAGGAAGAAGGAAGAAGGAAGAAGGAAGAAGAAAGAAGGAAGAAGGAAGGAGAAAGAAGGAAATAGAATGAAAATGGAGGATGGAAAAAAGGAGAAAGAAAAAAGAAGGAAGAAGGACAAAGGAAGAAGGAATGAGGAAGAAAGAAGAAGAAATAAAAAGGAATTGAATAAGGATCACTCGTAAAATGAGGTCATTTTTTTAACTATTCGGCCAAACGGCATTCGGCCAAACGACCCGTTCGGCCAAACGGCATTCGGCCAAATGGCGTTCGGCCAAACGGCATTCGGCCAAATGGCATTCGGCCAGATGGCCTGACACCCTAATTGGGGATCCTGTGCACACCGGGTGGTAAGGCTAGAAAGATCTTCATCCTGAGACGATTGTCCGCTATCGCCTTAAACTGCTGCCAGTTTAATTTTTTTTGACTTACTTATGTGTGTTCTTCAGACTTTTGTCGACTTATCTTATTTCTTTGTGGAGGCTATGCCACCATGACTCCGTGGGTATGCCACTACTGCGATGTCTTGGTGGGTTTCAATCTAACGCTTGTTCACCGATATCCTCGTCCGTACGTAAAGTACCTCTGGTGACACCAACGATGGAGCTCATTGTTTAGATCCAAATATGAGGCCCCCACGTTCGAATTATGTATCGCAGGCATCGACTGATGAACATCTGAACTGCCCAAAATCGCATATTTGTAACATTTGCATTCTGGTTGATTTTGTAAATCGTTTGTCAATCCTCCCCACAAACTAAATCATTTCCAGATTACCACAGATAAGCTAGATAGTAAAATCTTTTTTACTGTTGTGGGATTAGATGCATCAAATTGAGCTTTCTATGCGATTCACAGGGTTTTTACAAAATGAAGAAAAATGTTAGTGTTACAAATATGCGATTCCGAGGTGAGCCAGCCTAGGGCTGCAAGTCTTGTTAATAAAGACCACTGATGGAAAATGTGAAAAAATGGCATGGGATTGGTCTTTTTCATTGGCATTACATCCCCCACTGGGACATTGCCGCCTCGCAGCTTAGTGTTCATTAAGCACTTCCGCATAGTTATTAACTGCGAGGTTTCTAAGCCAAGTTACCATTTCTGCATTCGTATATCATGAGGCTAACACGATTAAACTTTTATGCTCAGGGAAGTCGAGACAATTTCCAGTCCGAAAATTGTCTAGACCGGCACCGGGAATCGAACCCAGCCACCCTCAGAATGGTCTTGCTTTGAAGCCGTGCATCTTACCGCATGGCTAAGGGGGGTCTGTTACTAGAGTGCTTCTACCTTTTTTCGGAAGTTATTTACAATTCGGATTTTTTTATAAACATGTAATGCAATTACGATAACGATTTGGAGCAATGACCTGTTGAAGGAATTTTAGGATCCATTAACACTACGAATACCGTAATAAAATTACTAACGCAGACTACCGTGATCAGAAAATCATGGGAACTAAATTTCCAAACAGCTGGTTCTCAGGCGATTTCCACAATTATTTTATGGATGTCTTACTTATTTTATCTAGTTTTACTATACTGGTGAGTTATGATTCTATTTTTTTTTCTCTAGAAGGGCGTGAATAAGGATGTTTTTTTTTTTGCAGACCGCATCGTGCTTTCGTGCTGTGCGGTTCTTTCTCTCTTTGCGGAAGGAAGTTTTTAATACTACCCGAAGCTATTTTAATTTCAACGGTGCTTCTTAGCGCTATTTGTGCCCACTGATCCCGTTACGATCTTTGCAAGGACCCGTGCCTTCGTTTTACGTTGGACCCGTTTGCGGAAGTAAAATTCCGACAAGCGGTGGTAATCCTGCAGGGACACCGTTCTGGGAAAAAACCTCTTAGAAGGTCACGTACGTCTCCACGCTCAGCAATGAGCATTAATAAAAACAAGAGGAAGGGGGAGTCTCTGAATTCTCCACTTCCTTCAAAGAAACAAGGTTTCAAGACCGTCCTGCCCAAAAAATAGAAGGAAGCTGAAGACTTCAGATATTCCTCCTAACTCTAACGTTGACATTATTATATCTCCTATCGAACTGAGCAATCAGTTCGATTTGATTAATGACGAATTTGAGAATATCGAATCTACCTCTAGCCCAGGTGATTCGATTCATGCAAAGAAACAACGGATTCCGCCAATTGTGATATCTGTTGCCGAGTTTTCTGGCTTTCGGAATGAAATCTTGAGTAACCTTCAGGGGATCGAGGTTTCATTTCAGATTGCTAGGAAGGGTGACTACCACGTTTTGCCGGGATCCTTTGCCGAAAATTCTTCACATATGACGACATCTGAGCGATTGTTCAAAGTTGTCTTGAAAGGTCTCCCCAGTGATGATAAATCACTGGATGAGATTAAAATTGAAATTTCTCAATTACTTGGATTTGCGCCAGTCCAAGTAATTAAGATGCAAAAGAAATCCCACTCTGGTACTTCCCAAAGGGGCATTTCTCAAGAATTTTATTTAGTTCATTTTAACAAAAGTGAACTAAATAATATGAAAAGTTTGGAAAAGACCTCAACGGTCATGTTGCCGATTCAGGTAGCATGACTGCTTCCGATTTTGATTTTTTAACTGAACAATTGCATCACATGATTGATGCAATGTTCAAAGCAAATACCATTCCTGAAGCTGTTCAGGTTGGTATAAAGTACACACAAAAAATTGTTATCGGACTCCGTTTTAATGGATCCAAATAAGTGTGTGAAAGTTCTAAATTGGAATGCCCGCTCTCTGAAGGGTAAGGAAAATGAATTATTCAACTTCCTAACAGTTCATAATGTGCATATTGCCATTATAACTGAAACGTATTTAAAACCAGGACTCTCCATTAAAAGAGATCCAAACTATTTTATCTACAGAAATGATCGTCTTGACAGCGCCTGTGGTGGGGTCGCCATCGTCATTAATAGACATATCAAACATAAATTATTTTCTTCGTTCGAAACCAAAGTTTTTGAAACCTTGGGAGTTTCTGTTGAAACAAATTTTGAACAATTTTCCTTCATTGCAGCCTACTTGCCTTTTCAATGCAATGGGCAGCAAAAGAATTTGTTGAAAGCTGATCTTCAAATTCTGACTCGCAACAAATCAAAATTCTTCGTAATTGGTGACTTCAATGCCAAACACCGTTCATGGAATAATGCTCAAAGCAATTCCAACGGCAAAATTTTATTTGAAGATTGTTCTGCGGGATATTATACTATTCAATATCCCAATGACCCTACTTGTTTTTCTTCCAGTCGAAATCCTTCTACAATTGATTTAGTTTTAACGGATTCAAGTCAGCTGTGTGGCCAATTGATAACTCATGCTGACTTTGACTCTGATCACCTTCCTGTGACGTTTGAAATCTCACAGGAAGCCATTTATAAGCCAATCAGCTCTACTTTTAATTATCATAGAGCTGATTGGGATTTATATAAAACATTTATCGATAGGAATTTTGATGTTAATATTCCTTTGGATACCAAAAGTGATATTGACAATGCGCTCGTATCTTTGACAAATTCAATTGTCGAAGCCAGAGGCATTGCAATTCCTAAATGTGAAATTAAATTCAACTCCATTATTATTGACGACGATCTTCAGCTACTGATCCGTCTTAAAAATGTGAGGCGAAGGCAATACCAAAGAACTCACGATCCCCCTTTGAAAGTTATTTGGCAAGATTTGCAAAATGAAATTAAAAAACGTTTCGCTATTCTGAGAAATACCAACTTTGAGAATAATGTCTCAAAACTCTTTTGGAAATCAACGAAAATTCTAAAAAAAAAACTCAAAAGCCAATTCCAGCGCTTAAAGAGGGAAATAAAATTTTATTAACAAATGACGAAAAGGCTCAAAAACTTGCTCAGCAGTTAGAGAGTGCCCATAATTTTAGTCTAGCTCTCACTAGTCCAATTGAGGATCAGATTACACGGAGCTTCGAAGACATTCTTAATCATTAGAATGTTTTTGACCCTTTGTTGGGAACTAATTTGGATGAAGAGAGATCTATTAATACTAGAAAGTTTAAAAATATGAAAGCCCCTGGGTGATGATGGTATTTTCTACATACTTATCAAAAACTTCCTGAGAGCTCTTTTATCCTTTTTGGTTAATTTATTTAACAAATGTTTTCAATTGGCATACTTTCCAGATAAATGGAAAAACGCCAAAGTTGTTCCAATTTTGAAGCCGGACAAAATCCAGCTGAGGCTTCTAGTTATCGCCCAATCAGTTTGCTTTCTTCAATAAGCAAACTGTTTGAAAAGATTATTTTAAATAGAATGATGGTTCATATTAATGACAATTCTATTTTTGCTGATGAGCAATTTGGTTTTCGCCATGGGCATTCAACCACCCATCAGTTATTAAGAGTAACGAATTTAATTCGGCTCAACAAATCTGGAGGATATTCGACTGGAGTTGCTCTTCTTGATATAGAGAAAGCATTTGACAGTGTTTGGCATGAAGGTTTGATTGTAAAATTGATGAATTTTAATTTTCCTCTGTACATTATTAAACTGATCCAACATTATTTATCTGATTGTTTCACTGCAGGTAAACTATCAGAATTCTAACTCTGATAAATTCCCTGTAAGAGCTGGTGTTCCTAAAGGCAGCATACGGGGCCCCCTTTCGTATAACATTTTTACTTCTGACTTACCTGATTTAACACCAGGGTGTCAAAAATCTTTGTTTGCAGATGACACAGGTCTCTCAGCCAAAGGGCGAAGCAAAAGTAGATTGCAAAAAAGTTTGGATTTTTTTTTCCACTTACTTGCAAAAATGGAAAATTTCCCCGAATGCTTCCAAAACTCAGCTTATAATGTTCCCACATAAGCCGAGAGCTTCTTATTTGAAACCTTCTAGCAGACATATTGTCACTATGAATGGGGTTCCAATTAATTGGTCTAGCGAAGCTAAATATTTAGGACTTCTGCTAGATCAAAAATTAACTTTTAAAAATCACATTGAAGGCCTTCAAGCCAAATGTAACAAATATATTAAGTGTCTATATCCACTTATAAACAGAAAATCAAAACTTTGTCTTAAGAACAAACTTTTGATTTACAAACAAATTTTTACACCAGCCATGTTGTATGCTGTGCCAATATGGACTAGTTGCTGCAATACCAGAAAGAAGGCACTCCAGAGGATTCAAAATAAAATTTTGAAAATGATTCTGAAGTTGCCTTCGTGGTATAGTACCAATGAACTTCATAGAATTTCTAATATTGAGACATTGCAACAAATGTCCAACAAAATAATATCCAATTTTAGATAAAATTGATGCAATCTTCTATTGCAACGATTAGCTCCTTTTGTAAATTCTTTAGTATAAATTAGGTTAAGTTTAGTTTAAGTAGAAAACATTGTAATTCCTACATGGTTTAATTCAACCAGAGGAAAAATTCTAACTGGCAGAGGCAATTGAAATGTATTAATAATAACTAAAAGCGTAACATAGCAAATAAGGATGATAGTGTTAAGAAAACACGGAACACCTAGTCTAAGAGATAAATGCATGTATTAGATTTTATTATTAGAAAAATTTACTTTACAAGACATATTTTAGTGTGAACAACACTTATAGGTTCCAAAAATGTTTCATAACATTATTCTAGTACTGACTATACTATGTGTAAACAATATGCTTCTTCTAGACATCCCTAGCCACTCCAAAATGACCGCTATGACTTATGAAAAATGATATGCAAATTTTGCCGGAAAACTACGGAAACCCATGCCAATGGAAACCCGTCATGTCCACGCTAGCTCGTAAAGGCCATATATACGACATACCACTCAGTTTTGCCTAAACCAGATATTCTGGAGTTTGGATCAATGCGTCTACCAGGTCAACTGCGCTCGATAGTTGTCTGAAATCGACCAGTCATGACCTTTTTAGTCCGTAGAGCCCACGTGTGCCCACGTGCCCACATTTGCAAACAAGTTATTCCCAAACTAGATATTCTAGGTTCTCTGTTGCCGCCAAGAGCCTCTGGGTCTGCCTCTGCTGCGATATCCCGCTGGGTTCCAGTCTAATGCTTGTGTTGTTAAAGTGCTCGAACCAGCGTTTGAGTTGGTCAGTTGGATCGGTCAATAACTGATCATTCGCGTCTTTCACAGGCATTGTTGCATTCATCTTCGCCCCGCTTAAGCGTCGTGAGATATAGTAGAGGAGGCGAATGTCCCCGGTTGCTGCGGCTCTCTCTCCTTCGTCGGCCAGAGAGTCTGCCCACGCTCGCTTGTCCCGTCGACATGAGCGTTTTACTTCCTTCTCAAGAGCCAAGTTAGTTTAGATCAATTGTTCGAAATTTCCGCCAGGAGTTCCTCCGAAAGTTTTCCAGGAATTCTTCCCAAAGGTTCTGCGGAAGTTCCTTCAGGGATTCCTCCGGAAGTTCCTCCTGAAATTACTCTGGAACTTCCTCCAGGAATGCCTCCAGAAAGTCCTCCGGAATTCGCTTCAAGAATTCTCCGGAAGCTGCTCTAAGTCTTTCCCCGGAAGCTCCTCCCAGAATTCCTCCGGAAAATCCTCCAGGAATTTCTCCGTAAGTTTCTTGAGGAATTCCTCCGGAAGTTACTCCAAGAATTCTTCCGGAAGATCCTCCCAGAATTCCTCTGGTAGTTCTTCCAGGAATTCCTCCGGAAGTTCCTCCAGGAATTCCTTCGGAAGTTCCTCCAGGAATTCTTCCGGAAGTTCCTCCAGGAATTCTTCCGGAAGTTCCTCCAGAAATTCCTCCGGAAGCTCCTCCAGGAATACCTCCGGAAGTTCACAGTGAGACGAGCACAGATGGAAATAGGAGGAACTTCTCACTCCTCATTTCTTACTTCTCATTTTCCAGTATGCACTTCTCACTTCACAATTCCTACTTTCACAGTGAGAAGTGAGAAATATGGAGTAATAAATGAGAAGTGAGAAATCCCACTCCAATTTCCATCTTTGCTCGTCTCATTGTGAAAAATTAGAAGAGCGAAGTAATAAGAAGAAAGTAGTAAGTAAGAAGTTAGAAATGAGAAGCGAAAAATTTGGAGAGAGAATCGAGACACCTCACTTCTCATTTCTCTCACTTCTAGCTGTGAAAAATGGGAAGTGCGAAGTAAGAAAAAAATTAGAAGTAGAAAACGACAAGCGAGATGCCTCACTTCTCATTTTTACTTCTAACTTCTCATTATAATCCAGTCATTTTTAAATTCTCATTTCTCATAGGGGCGGTTCCTTCACCAGTGCCGTAACCAAGAAAATAACTCGAGAGAAAATAAAAACAAGGATATTTAACATACAATGGGACAGGAAATGAAATTGAAAATGCCTCTAAAACATTACAAAAAAATTTCAGTAAATACGTGGGGTCTGTGGAGTTAGACATTCAAAAATCTCATAAATTTACTACGTATTAAGAAAAAAGTTCTAAATCCAGATAACATGCCAATTTGAGTGCTTTTTTTAACTTCTAACCCCTCAAACTAAGAATTTATTGAAAACAATCTTTAATTTTTGTTGTTGTCACAAAATTATAAGGACTGTTCAGTTTATAAAGAGGACACTTAGTATTGTCGATGCTTTTAAACCATCAATCTTTTTCGAAATCTGTTTGCTTTTCGTTGAATATATTGTTTGGCCTTCTAGAAATGAAATCCAATTATCAACGAAACAATTCTAACTCAGAAATTTGGGATATTCATAACAATCTAAATTTGTTGGATTTTCAACAGCTTCAACCGTTTATATCCCGTTTTCGGGCTACCATAGACTGTTTCTAGATATCGACAAATCATTGACAGTGTGTTTCTTTCCCATCTTCTTGATTATTTTGTTGACATGCCGATCTACAATTTTCTTACAAACTGTCAATTTTGCTTATAAAAAATTCTGTTGGGAAGTTTATGTTTACGCGAAATTCGAGAAGCTTTGACAATTGGCGCCATTTTGTTGGATTTAAACTGTTTTATCTCTTTTCAAAAAGTACAGTTGATTGAGAGTGTATTATAATATACGATAAAGCAAACTTCATCGAAATTGACTAATCTATCTGCATAATATCGTGATGTAAAAGTGTCCTCTCAATAAACTGAACAGTCCTTACTTCAATTCGTATATCACACCGTATGAAATTTCCATGAATCTACCTTTTCTCTCGGTGATAGCGGTCTTCAATTCACCTATTTATTACTTCACACTTTCACATCCAACGATTCCTTTTCTTGACTAACATAAAGTGATCAGATAAATATTGTGTCAGCGCGGTACAAAACATTTGAGTTCCTAGATTGAATATATTTCAGAAATGGGGCGTATTTAATTTTTTTACCTTATTTATATTGGTCAAATGTTTTACTTAGCATTACTTTCGAATAGACTTTACTTTCTAATAGAATTTATTTATTACAAAATCCAAACAAGTAGCTAGTAGCTCCTTCATCTCACTCGTGATTTTTTATTAAAAATACTCTTAGCACAGCCGCTTCAATATGCATTTCTCATCCCAATTTGACAGGTTGTTCGTTATTTTTTATTCGCATTGATATAAGTTAAAATTGATGAACGAACGTCAGAATCATGGGTATCTAGTAGACTTGCGAGCAAAGGTGTAGGATTGCCAATCCAGAGAAGGCGAGTTCGATTATCGGTCCGGTCTAGGACGTTTTCGGGTGGAAAACATTCTCGACTATCTGGCATAATGTATCCATTGATACACAAGATACATACTCATGCAATGGCGGGCATATGGAAGCTTTCAATTACAACTGAGAAAATGCTAATAGAATACTAAGTTGAAAAGCCGTCCAAGTTCCAGTTGGAATGTAGAACCATTGAAAAAGTCAATGTCAGAATCAATGTCAAAAACGAATTCAAACAGATTTCAACGATCAGCAATAATAACTTTTGCTGCCCAGCTTTTTGAAAATTAATTGAAACCATTTTGTTTCACAATTTGAACCGAGTCAGATGCCTTAAAAACCTTGTTAGGCTTTAGTCTGATTTGCGAATAAAAAACAAATTAAATATAGGCTTTGGTCCGATTCGCGAATTAAAATCAAATTAAACTTAAAAATGGAAATTATTAAATCCCCCGATCATAAGAATGGTTGGTGCTACCCATCAAGGCCAACAAAACATATATCAAAAATGACTCAACATCTGTCAAAAGTAGTCTTGCTCTGCGAGCAAGGTTTTTTGAAAATTATTGAACTATCATTTTTAGGTTCAATTTGATTTTAATTCGTGAATCGGACTAAAGCCTAACGCACAGACGCGTCTATTTTTTATGTCTTTATTTAAGAGACTTGCACTTTCTTGCACAGACTTTTTCGATAAAGGACTAATACAACCATCAGATGTATGGATGACTTCTCCCAGTAAGGCAATACATTTCATAAGATATGTTATACCTTATTGGGAAAATGCCTACAATCAGCAAGTGGAAGTCACTCAAATTCATAGTGATATGACACACTGACAAGTCACAAACATTAAAACGGGGCCTGCCACAATAGATCAACCAACTGGTCGCAGTGGAAAATGTACCCAACAAGGAAAAAAAAAAAAGAGACTTGCAGCTCCAGGCGTCTACATTCAGATGGCTCAGAAAACACTTTTTCATATTTTTTGATGGACCGCCCTCTTATTCCGTTCTGTATGACACCCTGATGCTTCGGACAAAATTTCAACCAAATCGGTCAACGTTTGGACGGTGCTAATCGAAAAACAGTAATGTCTCCGTACATATTTTTCCATAAAAACTTTCATTGAGTTTAGCACCACCCAAACGTTGATTGATTTTGTTGAAATTTTATCTAGAGCACCAGGACACCAAACAGAACGGAATAAGAGAGCAGTCCATCAACAAATTTTCAATTAGTTTTTTCCATACTAATTTGAGCCACCCTAGTCTAATTATTTCCAGAAATGCATTCCCATTTGAAGAAACACTTAAAAAGTGCTTGAGATCCAAAAGTAAATCACTAATCATGTTAAACTGAAAGCATGCGTATAATATAAAAGAACGTGTAAGCTACTAACGATATACATTTTTCAAATGTAAAAAGTCTGTGGTTTGTTCACATGAATTCCGAATATTTCTTTGAAATTGAAGGACCCTATGACATGTCACGACATTTTTTTGGAACTCCAGAATAAAACAAGAACTCTAAAATAAATAAGAAAGTTATAAAGTAGGTAAGGGATGCATTTGGTATCAAACACCAAACTGTGTTTAATGTCGGATTAATAGCTGGACGGTCATAATGTTTGGCCTGCAGCACATCTGAATACAAACCCAACTAGGCCATGCTGTGCCGTTTTCTCATTCAAATAAGAAGGATTCAAAGAAATATGATTTTATAGTATACTGCAGTTAACAACTTCTGGAAGATTTTTTTCCTATCACCAATTCCTGCTTTTCGCATTCAATCACGCACTCATTATTTACGCTAATTTAATTCCCATAAACAGACAGCAGCTTGTTTGCATGTCCACTTATCGATTTACCATAGCCGGCACTTTTGGAGACTTGGAACGCCATGCGCACCCGGGCCGTGCAGCCAGCGAGCGTCCTCCCATTATTTGGGCAGCGACAAAATTCCCATTCCCGAGTTATGATGTGCATTCAACAAGGCAAACAACATCGATTGTCATTCGAATCACGTTTACAGTCGCGCCATCGTCCTCGTCATCGCGGCCGAAAATAAACCCAAACATCACCCCAAAGCAGCAGTACCACCATCATCGCCATCTCCGGGGAACTGATAACAGCGCCCAGCTGCTTACAGAAGCAACAATTCGAATCAAATAGCGCAGGAAGAGTGTCATCATCCGGAGAATTTGTTGCCTGTCTTTTTCGTTCATGCGAATCTGTCGGGTCTTATCTCGTTCCCGAACGGGGCAGATTCACACGTCCGTGTTCCATGTTTCAAATATTTAATTCGGTTACTGAAAGCAAAGCTTTGTTTTCGTGCAGCGTCATCATCATTCGTCGAGTCAGTCGCGCCGCGGTGCAGAATGCTGCCGAAAATTCGGAGGAATTTGGAACATTATCGCGATTCGTCATCTCGACCGCCGCCAAACACAAAAATGCGCTTCATCGTGGAATAACAACGAACCGATGAGGGGAGATTACCATTGGATGGGGAAACCAATTCAAAGAATCGAAATAATGTCACATAATATGATGTGGCTCGGACTGCAGAGTCGTGCCATGCATTGCGGTTTATTACTTTGGTGCGGCGAGCGAGCTAAAATACTCAGTAGCGATCAATCGATGCAATTATTCACTTCGAAGGTCGCTATAGTTGACTAACAATGATGTTGATTCGAACAAGGCTTTGTTGATAAGAAAACTATTTCGAGCTTTTAGTGGAATGTCTTCACAGTCGAGTCAAGTACGAGACACTGAAGACGGCCTCACAGTTGAGGTCGAAATACGTATCTGTCAAAGGTACAATCAAGTGGTGGAATTAAATGGAATTGTACGAACACGTCTTATTGCAAGGCTTTGTTGCTGATAACATGCATCAGGACTCTTTATGAATTAGCATGAGCACTGCTATGGCCTACTTTGTATATTGCTCAATGGTCAGATTGCTAACAGTAATCAAAGATGTCTATGATCAACATTACAAAGTAAGAGAAAATAAATGCGTTGACGGTTCCATAATATGCGTAGCTTCCACTATGACGGTTGGAGTCTTGTAGACATACTTCGGGTTCTCAGCGGGACATTGACAAATTGGTAAAGATTGTCATTAAAAAAAACAATCACATTGTCATCCCATCACTATTTGACAAGCACGTCTAGTGCAATGCAGTTATCCTAGCATTGCACAGTGGTAGGGTATCTGTTCCCATATTAATAACAGCCCGTATATTAATCCCAACCGTCGATAAACCAAATAAAAAATCAATTTATTTACAATTTCTCACATCGTATGTACACAATAATGGATGGAACACATTCTTGAATGCTTGGAATATTATTCAATTTTTTTATGTAATGTTTTAATTCACAAGTATCAAATTATTAAAAGATAAAATTATAAAGCACTTTTATTTTCATTTTCCTACCTCTGAACTGATGGTTTGATGCACTGCTCGATTGCTACTAGCAGATTCATCTGTTTTCACGCCGTTGTTTTCCACTCAATTTCAAGCTAAAAAAATTCTATCCCTTCAAAATTCACTTCACAGCACATAAAGCACATCACATTTTCACTATGAATATAATAATATTTTAAAAACCAATGCGATTTCCTATAGTTTGATATAGGTTTATTTCGAACAATGTCTCAATTATCCTTGTCCGCCAACTAAAATGTCTGATGATGGGAAAAATGTTGCACAAGCCTTGGCTGACGATATCTTTACGAAAGTCAGGGTAGATAATGCAGTGAGATCTTTTGAGCCTTATAAATCTGCCGGACCGGACGGAATAATTCCAGCAATGCTTCAAAACGGAGAATCAGTGCTGATTCCGCCGTTAATTGAGATTTTCAAGGCAAGTCTAAGACTCAATTATATTCCATCTTCATGGAGGAAAGTAAAAGTTATTTTCATACCAAAAGTAGGAAAGCGAGATAAGACGCATCCTAAATCATTCAGGCCCATTAGTCTTTCATCAGTTCTGTTGAAAACTATGGAAAAGGTGTTGAGTGATTATATCAACTCAAATTACATGATTAAACATCCACTGTCTAAGTTCCAGTTTGCTTACCAGTCCGGTAAGTCAACTATTACGGCACTTCATACAGTGGTATCTAAGGTGGAAAAAGCGCTTTCGGTAAAAGAAATAGCACTTTGTTCTTTCTTGGACATTGAAGGAGCTTTCGATAACGCTTCTTATTCGTCAATGGATCGTGCCATGAAGAAAAGAAACTTCGACACGAACATTATCAAATGGATTCACACCATGCTTGCAAAAGAGAAATCTCTTCGGAGCTGGGAAGTTCGTCTATCACAGTATGGACAACAAAAGGTTGCCCTCCAGGGGACCTCTCACCACTAATGTGGTCCTTAGTTGTAGACGATCTTCTAGGAAGCTTAGAAGAAAAAGGTTTCGAGGTTGTAGGCTTTGCTGACGATATTGTCATCATAGTGAAGGGGAAATTCGACAATATCATTTCTGAAAGAATGCAATGGGCTCTAAATTTTACCCAATCGTGGTGTATTCAGGAAGGCCTTAGCATTAATCCGTCACAATTTGTAATAGTACCATTCACTAGGAAAAGGAAACTTGATCTAAAAGCTCTAAAGCTTGGAGGACTAGAAATTCAGTTTAGTGAACAGGTCAAATACCTGGGAGTCATTCTGGATTCTAAACTAAACTGGAATGCTCATATTGAGTGTGCGATAGTGCCTTCTGGATATGCTCTAAAACATTTGGATGAAAATGGGGCTTAAGACCATAAATTATAAAATGGACTTATAATTCCATTATTCGTCCATAACTGACATATGCTGCTCTAGTAAGGTGGCCAAAAACAAAAGAGGCTACCGCACAGAAGATGCTGACAAAACTGCAAAGGTTAGTGTCCATTGCTATAACGGGAGCGATGCATAGAACCCCTTCAAAGTCGTTAGACGCAATTCTAAATCTGCTACCATTGTATGAATTCGTGCAGTTAGAAGCGGAAAAGAATATGCAAAAACTTAAACGATTGAAGTTATTCAAGCCAGGCGATTTAGTGGGCCACTTGAGTATCTCACAAAATTTTCAATATGGGCCAGTGATGAATATGAGTGGAGACTGGATGAAACCTGTGGAGAACTATGACATTCCTTATTACATACGTGAGCCATCACGTATGGACTGGGAAGTCGGAGGTCCCACTGTTCGGGACGGTTCCATAAAATTCTACACAGATGGCTCAAAAATAGGAACAAAAACGGGAGCAGGAATTTTCGGCCCTGGGATATCGATCTCAGTGGCAATGGGAAACTATCCAACGGTGTTCCAAGCGGAGATTTTTGCTATAATGAAATGTGCTAATATCTGTGTAGAGAAGAAATATAGATATGCAAATATTTGTATCTTCACAGATAGTCAAGCGGCACTCAAAGCATTGAGTAGCTTTAAATGTACATCAAAACTTGTCTGGGACTGCATTCTTTCATTGCGAAAAGTGTGCCAAGAGAACTCCGTAAATCTGTACTGGGTTCCAGGACACTGTGGCATTGAAGGTAATGAAAAGGCAGACGAGCTTGCAAAACGAGGTTCAAACACACAGTTTATTGGCCCAGAACCTTTCTGCGGTATATCATACTGTACTATAAAAATGGAATTGAAATCCTGGGAAGCACAAAGGTTGGTGACCAACTGGTTGGTTGCCGAAAAGTGTGCTCAATCAAAGAGATTTATAGTTCCCAATGTTAAAGTAACCGAAAAGCTCTTGGAGCTCAGCAAGAGAGCTCTTTGCACCTTCACTGGCCTAATAACCGGACACTGCCCGAGCAGATATCACTTGAAAAATATTGGCCAGATTCAGAGTGATATCTGTCGTTTCTGTAACATGGAACGTGAAACCTCGGAACATCTGCTTTGCAGTTGCGATGCATTGTACAAGGGTAGATCTAAATTTCTAAATAGTGGCTTTATGCAACCAGGAGATATTTGGACTGCAAATCCTGGAAAGGTAGTGGGTTTTATTAACTCAATTATACCGGACTGGGAAAAGACGCGTCTTAGGTTGTTTACTTGACAAAGGGTGATCAACCTACAAGATGCGAATAGATAGTTAAGAGTAATCAGGGGTATACCACAAAAGTTCAACTCAATGGACGCAGCGGTTCTACGCCCCAACAAAAAAAAAAAAAAAAAAAAAAAAAAATCCTTGTTCGCATTCCAAACTGTTTACATGGTTTGCAGTACTCTCAAGGGTTGCCGACCTAGATTTTTATTTCAAAGCGCTTGAATGAACTTTCACTGTGAAATTCAACTCTTATGTTTGTAAAATAAATTATATCGAAAAGATAAGTTATGACAAACACAAAATTTAACTGATAAGATGGAAAACTGCAACAAAAACAGCAATTTTGTAATTATATTTCAACTCAAATACAAAACATTGTAGAATTCGGCATCACTGCAATCATATCGTTACGTATACACACATGTAATAGTGTGCGTATTTTATGTTGGAAACAGTATTATTGATATAGGTACAGGCATAGGATTAACTGTTTTTGAATGTTATTGAAATAGGTGCATGGCGGGGATGATGTTTTTCAGCTAAATACTTCTATAATGTGATGAAAATTTCATTTTTGAAGTTACCAAATTGTTTTCAATTAAAAATTACATGAGCCGAGCATAATTATCCTCATGTTTCTTGATTATTGGGTGAGAAATCAAAGCATTTCATGTGCACATTGCCTTATTGTTATTGATATAGGGACAGATACCCTACGTTTTGGAAAAATCGTGATCTTTTTTACCACTTTAAGGTGTTGTTTTTTGCATCAGTGTCTGGGAATAAATTTTACAAAAATTACGAAAAGTTCTAGTTCCAATTTTCGCCACAGCTGGCGTTTTAACTTTTTTAATTACCGATTTTGATTTTTCAATACGGTGTCTTCGGCAAAGTTGTAATGTAATTTATTACAATTTTTTGCTGAAGACACCGAGTGTCCAACTACAGCGCCGTAGCGTGTGGTTGGCCAGGTTGGCCCCCGCCAAAGGCGCCAGGCCTTAAGGGGGCGCCGAAATCCATAATTGAACTATAGGAAATTATGAACAATCTCATCAAGGTTTTTTTTACACGGTTGGATGAATATCACTTGAATTTTCTTCGATTTTTTGTGATTTTTTGGTAATTGATCCTGAGGATCTCAATCGGCTAAAATCAAACCGTGTAAAAGACCTTGGAATATTCTCAAATTTATCAGTTCAAAGTGTTTGAGATTCAAGCTTTTGACAGACGTTTCCCTCGGAGACTACATCCGCAATCAACCGTTTGACTAATTTTCAAAAGGCCTTTTCCCGTCAATAACTGATACAGGTAACAGAACGTAGGCTCAGGGAGCATCTTCACTGACTATTTTTTATCATTTACCTGACAAAAAAGGAAGTGAAAAATAGAAAGGAACAGGAAATATAAATGAAAAGAAGATTGGAACAAGTTTCTGGGGAAGAAGCCCTAGATGGGGACTTCAACACGCCAAAGGCAAAACACAGACTAGACTGTAAAAAACGCGTATAATTTTTGTTCGTGACTAAGCAATCTAAGCCGTTTCCAAATAATAGACACTCGGATGTAGTGATAGGGAATTTGTTTTAATTTGAGAAAAATTCGGACCATAACGATCACATTTGATCCTGTGAAGTTTTCGATCCCTTTAGACCAGACAGTTGTATAAAGGTGAAAAAACATACAATAGCGTTCACTATTCGATGATATTTTCATCTCCTCTGGCACGCGCACGCGAGTGAAATATCGCTAAACTATTTCCCTCTTCCTCATAAGTTTTTCCGTTGAATCCTTGCCTGCTTCTGAAATATTCTTTTGTGAAAAAACTTTGTTACGTTATGCAAGCATTGGTATCGTGAAAGACATTCCAATAAATCTATGAAAATCAGAATATAATCGGTTTAGTTGTTGGATTGAAGATTGTGTTCACTGTTTATTATTTTAAACAATAATGGAGTGTGGCAAATGTGGTTGGTCCGTCGATGCTAGGAGCGAATCTTTCGTTGTGTGTGAAGAGGAATGCAGTAAATGCTACCACGCCGATTGTGTTGGACTTACAGAGTGCTTAGTAAACAACAACATTCTGTGGATGTGCGATCTGTGCTTGGATCATTTTTACAAAATGCGTACTGCTTCGTTGGGTAAACCTCAGCCTGAATGCTCATAATCGATTGAATCTGAATTAGCGGGAATAAAGTCGCAGATCAATGGCATCGTAAGCACCTTATCATCTATAACGTCGAAGTCCCTCCTCAATTCTACAATGGTTTCATCAACGCCAATCTCATCCACAAAACTACTAGATGGGAATAACACTTTATCCCAAACGCATTGCAATCCTGAAGAGAGTTGTTCAATAGAATCTGACTTGGAGAAAGAAACGTTTTCATTATTTTTAACAAATATAGATAAATTCGTTACCGAACAAGAAATCGATAGGATGGTTCGCAAATCTATCGGAATTGCAAACGATGAAATAGTTAACGTTTTCAAATTAGTGCCAAGATGGGTTGATGTGAAAAGTCTTGATTATACCTCATTCAAAATAGTTTTAAACGTCCGATGGAAATCTATATCTTTGAATTCATCTACGTGGCCATCCGGCATAAAGTTCAGAGAATTTGTAAGCTTACGCGTTAGAACATGGAAACCGGATTCCCAAAAGTTTAGTGTATAGAAAGCGGAATAGAAATAATGTTTTACATGATGATGTATGTCTTTTTAAATTGATGTGATACTGTTATTTGAATATGTAATAGCTTAAAATTTTGATGTTAATAATTGTTTTCCAATGTTGGTTTATATAATTAGGTGTGATGATTCGATGTAAAAGATTTAGTGTATTCAATTAGTTATATAATGATACAATAAGACTATCATTTGTCAGTTGGATTGAAACAAATAAACAAATAAACAAATATTTTAAATTTGTTTTTTTTTCTTTTGGGTCTATCCTTGGTAACGCTTAAATCGAGGTACTTCTCTAAAGACATCCCAAATCTTAAAATCACCAAAATTTTACAAAAAGCAAGCATGAAAGCACCCTTTCCACCACTGATCGAAAGTGGTTTATAATTATTTACGATAGACGACAGACTATACGAACCTTCAAAAAGGCTACTACTCATCTGCCGAAACGTCGGGCAAGTAAAAAAAACATCGTCCTGATTCTTGAGACTGATGGAGCTTACTTCCGAGTATTACATTTTATCCAGTCGAAAAACACTCTACCTTCCAGTAGTCCAGTAGTCCAGTAGTTCTTTCAAACCACCGAACAAGGACTAATGGCGATTCCGAAGATCATTCAATCAACTCCAAAGTAGGGTTCTTCTTGTTGCGACTACGTCCGAAAGTGATCCAACCACTGACCGGCACACTTGAGAGATGGATTTTATTGGCCTAGCTAGATCCGCTAGTGCGTGAATTACGACAAGGAAGTCTGGATTTTGTGTCGGTAACACACCCACTACTGGATTTAGTTTTTTTATTCGCGTGGGTTTATTTCATCTTTCAAAAAGGGATTTTTAGAAATGTTCTGGCTTTTTTATAATCCTTGAACCTATTGGAATACATGCAAGTTATATAGGCTTAAGGAATTCATAAATTTATTTATTTATTCAAACTAAGGCCGAAGTGGCCTGTGCGGTATATGGGAGTCTTCTTAATTCGGCTCATGCAACTCGTGGTTCATTCAACTCCTCCACGTAACGTCCGCCATCTGCACCCCACCATAGATGGTACGCAGCACTTTCCTTTCGAACACTCCAAGTGAGCGTTGGTCCTCCACGAGCATCCATCGTCTAGGTCTCGTGTCCGTAGAGGACTACCGGTCTAATGAGCGTTTTGTAGATTGTCAGTTTGGTACGGCGGCGAACTCTATTCGATCGGAGCGTCTTGCGGAGTCCAAAGTACGTACGATTTCCAGCCACTATGCGTCCCCAAATTTCTCTGTTGGTATTATTTTCGGCAGTCACCACTGAGCCCAAGTACACAAATTCTTCTACCTTCCTTGATTTCGTTACCACCGATGCAAACTCGCGGTGGTTGGCTCACATTGTCTTCTCTTAAACCTCTTCATATCATGTACATCGTCTTCGACGTATTGATGACTAGTCCGATCCGCTTGGCTTCCCTCTTCAGTCTTATGTAGGCTTCCTCCAGCTTCTCAAAGTTACGTGCCTTAATATCTATGTCGTCGGCGAAGCCAAATAGCTGAACGGACTTATTGAAAATTGTACCACTCGTGTTAATCCCTGCTCTTCGTATTATCCCTTCCAAAGCGATGTTGAATAGCAGACACGAAAGACCATTCCCTAACCGTAACCCTTTGCGGGTTTCGAAGGGACTCAAGAATGCTCCTGAAACTCGAACTACGCACATCACCCAATCCATCGTCGCTTTGATCAACCGTGTCAGTTTATCCGGAAATCCGTGTTCGTACATTGGCTGTCAGGAAAGATCCATTAATTACGTAACGCAAAAAATGGACTTTTTCAACCCCCCCTCCCCCCTACGTCACACTTTTTGTAAGAAGCATCTGAAAATTTTATATGGATCGTCACACTTACCTCAACCCCCTCCCCCTCTAAGCGTTACGTAATTTGTGGACGTTCCCTCATAGCTGGTCCCGATCGATTGTATCATATGCGGCTTTATAGTCGATGAATAGATGATGTGTGGACATGTTGAATACGCGGCATTTCTGCAGTACTTGGCGAATGGCGAAGGCGAACACCTGGTCCGTGGTAGAGCGTTCGCCCATAAAACCCGCCTGGTACTGCCCCACGAACTCCCTTGCAATTGGTGTTAGTCGGCGGCATTAAATTTGGGAGAGTACCTTGTAGGCGGCATTCAGCATTGTGATTGAGCGGTAGTTGCTACAATCCTGCTTATCGCCCTTTTTGTAGAGGGGACACACGAAACCTCCCATCCACTCCTGCGGCAGAACCTCTCTTTCCCAAATCTTGGTAATTACCCAGTGCAACGCTCTAGCCAGTGATTCACTACCATGTCCAAACAGCTCTCCGGGTAATTGGCCAACTGCAGGGGCTTTGTTGTTTTTCAGCCGCTCAATCTCCTGGATTTCCTGGACATCCGGAGCCGGTAAAATTATGTCCTGCGCGCGTTTTCCCAGGTCCATCACCATACCGCCATCTTCGTTTGCCACTCCGCCATTCAGGTGTTCTTCGTAGAGCTGCCACCACTATTGGATCACCTCAAGCTCGTTCGTAATAAGGTTCCCGTTTATGTCCTTACACATATCAGGCTGTAGCATATGGCCCTTACGTGAACGGTTTAACTTCTCATAGAACTGTCTTGTATTATTAGCGCGGTACAGTTGCTCCGTATCTTCACGGTCTCGATCTTCCTGCTGGCGCTTTTTCCTCCGGAAAATCGAGTTTTGTCTGTTCCACGCCCGTTTATATCGTGCCTCGTTCGCCCTCGTGCGCCCTCTTCTCTTCTACTAACTGCTCACATTCGCCGGCATACCAGCCGTTCCTCTGATCCGGGGGCACCGTACCAAGTGCAGCGGTTGTGGTGCTACCAATGGCGGACCGAATATCTCTCCAGCCATCTTCAAGAGACGCTACCTCCCTCCCCTCTAAGCGTTACGTAATTTGTGGACGTTCCCTCATAGCTGGTCCCGATCGATTGTACCATATGCGGCATTGTAGTCGATGAATAGATGATGTGTGGACATGTTGTATTCGCGGCATTTCTGCAGTACCTGGCGAATGACGAAGGCGAATACCTGGTCCGTGGTAGAGCGTTCGCCCATAAAACCCGCCTGGCACTGCCCCACAAACTCCCTTGCAATTGGTGCTAGTCAACGGCATAAAATTTGGGAGAGTACCTTGTAGGCGGCATTCAGCAATGTGATTGAGCGGTAGTTGCTACAATCCAGCTTATCGCCCTATTTGTAGATGGGACACACGACACCTTCCATCCACTCCTGCGGCAAAACTTCCTCCTCCCGAATCTTGGTAATGACCCAGTGCAGCGTTCTAGCCAGTGCCTCACCACCGTGTTAATAGCTCTCCTGGTAGTTGGTCAACTCCAGGGGCTTTGTTGTTTTTCAGCCGGCCAATCTCCTGGATTTCCTGGAGATCCGGAGCCGGTAAAATTATGTCCTGCGCGCGTTTTCCCAGGTCCATCACCATACCGCCATCTTCGTTTGCCACTCCGCCATTCAGGTGTTCTTCGTAGAGCTGCCACCACTATTGGATCACCTCAAGCTCGTTCGTAATAAGGTTCCCGTTTATGTCCTTACACATATCAGGCTGTAGCATATGGCCCTTACGTGAACGGTTTAACTTCTCATAGAACTGTCTTGTATTATTAGCGCGGTACAGTTGCTCCGTATCTTCACGGTCTCGATCTTCCTGCTGGCGCTTTTTCCTCCGGAAAATCGAGTTTTGTCTGTTCCACGCCCGTTTATATCGTGCCTCGTTCGCCCTCGTGCGCCCTCTTCTCTTCTACTAACTGCTCACATTCGCCGGCATACCAGCCGTTCCTCTGATCCGGGGGCACCGTACCAAGTGCAGCGGTTGTGGTGTTACCAATGGCGGACCGAATATCTCTCCAGCCATCTTCAAGAGACGCTACGCCTAGCTGCTCTTCCGTTGGGAGTGCCACTTCCAGCTGTTGCGCGTATTCTTGGGCTAGTCTACCGTCTTGTAGACGCCCAATGTTAAGCCGCGGCGTCCGACTTCGCCGGGTGTTGTACACCGTCGAGAGTTTTGAGCGCAGGTATACTGCAACGAGGTAGTGGTCGGATTCAATATTCGCACTGCGGTAAGTGCGGACGTTCGTGATGTCGGAGAAGAATTTACCGTTGATTAGAACGTGGTCGATTTGGTTTTGCGTTTCTTGGTTGGATGATCAGCATGTGGCCTTGTAGATATTTTTGCGGGGAAAGAAGGTGCTTCGGACTACCATTCCGCGGGAGGCTGCGAAGTTTATGCATCGTTGGCCGTTGTCATTCGATACGGTGTGCAGACTATCCGGTCCGATGACCGGTCTATACATTTCCTCCCTTCCTACCTGTGCGTTCATGTCACCGATGACGATTTTGACGTCCCGCAGTGGGCATCCATCGTATGTCTGCTCCAGCAGTGCGTAGAACGCTTCTTTCTCGTCGTCGGGTCTCCCTTCGTGTGGGCAGTGCACGTTGATGATGCTATAGTTGAAGAAACGGCCTTTAATCCTCAGCTTGCACATCCTTGCGTTGATTGGCTGCCACCCAATCACACGATGGCGCATCTTACCCAGCACTATGAAGGCGGTTCCCAGCTCGTTGGTGGTGCCACAGTTTTGGTAAAAGGTAGCCGCTCGATGCCCGCTTTTCCACACTTTCTGTCCTGTCCAGCAAATCCTCTGCATTGCCACAACGTCGAAGTTGCGGGGATGTAATTCATCGTAGATCTTCCTGTCGCAACCTGCGAAACCTAGCGACTTGCAGTTCCATGTTCCAAGCTTCCAATCGTGATCCTTTATTTGTCGCAGAGGTCTTTGCCGATTATATCGAATCGCATTATCTCTTATATTGTTCGTAATTATTGGTTTTCTAGGCGACTTTTTGGGCCTGCGCAAACCTCCTATCTCGTCGGAAGGCCGTCGTGTCAGGGCTGTTTAGCGTCCCACCTAACACCAGGACTTGGGCTTGTGCGCTTTGAGCGGCACACGGTCGTTTTGGTGGGGCCTACTTGCGGATACATGATGGTGGGCCCACTGTCAAACCCCACCACATCCTAGGCAAGCCCCACAACTAACAGCTGGCCTGTGGAGGGATCGTCATGCCCTTAGACGTAGTCCCTGCTGCCCCCCTAAGGAATTCATAAAGCAAACAAAGGTTGATTTTGAAAAAAAAAAAAACACGCTACGGCTCTGTCCATCTACCATCGTTTTTTAAATACGGACGTTTTATATGGACATGCTTGCGGTATGAATCCATGTAGCTGTGAAAATCACAGGACAGCAGTGAATTGAGAGAGTGCTTGTTTTTGTTCCTCTTCGTTTATGTAGTAGACGGTGAGCGGAAAACAAATGGTAGCGGAATGAGGAAGAACATAGGCGTCAGTAGAAGAGAAGGAGGCTTTTAAATGCTGATGACAATGATGATTCATTGTCTGAGATGGATTTCAAAAAGTATGATTAAAGGTATTATCGTCAAAGAACTTGTCCCCTGTGACGATGACAAAAGATCCATAGCTTTCGAATTCAATGCTAAATTGACTCCTTCCTTGAAAAAGATAAATGACAGTGTCGACACTTGCCTGCATCTTGGGACTAACGATTTCACAGTAACGTCTGTGCACCTCAACATCGCACATATAAAGCAACCATCACGTTTGCATTGCTTACAATCGCGACTCACCTCGTGAGGAAGGTAGGATTTACTGACTTCGAATGTGTATCTCGTATGATGGCTGCTATGATCTGTCAAGCGACTGAGGAACAGAGGTATGTTAGACTTGTTCGTGTTTATAGGCTTGTTTAACCGTTGTGTGACCGGCAGAAAAAACACCCTTAACAGGCCGGCAGGGTACCCGGGTACCCACGAAACTAAAATGCTTATATCTCTGGAAATTCACAACCGATTTCAACAATTTTGGGCTTATTCGATTCAGAATTTTCTCTTCTATCAAGATGTTATCAGGATGAACCGATCCAGTCAATTCGATTCCTGGAAAATCCGGATTTCCAGGAACATGTCCTGCATAAATGATACTGATCGTGGATTTCGGTAGCTAATCAGCTATATGGGTATCAAACTTCTTGAAATTTCATCAGTAGATTGATTTTTATCGATTTGAGTCCATCAGAAGTGCAGACTTTCGATTGGCCATTCCAGAACAGGTTCCTCGAGAGGTCATATGTGGCCATGAACAATGTTCAATGGAACATCAACAATATGGGTATCAAACTTCATGAAATTAACTCTTGCGTATGTCCTTCATGATCCTAGGCTCACCAGACAAGTTGACTCCGGAGTGGCCATTCTGGAACAGGTTCCCCGGGAGCCGGGGTTGACCAAAAACATTTCTCATTGGAACCCCAACAATATGGGTGTCAAACTTCTTGAAATTGTCTCAAGCGTTTATTTCTGATCTATTTGGGTTCATCAAACAAGTTCACCCCGGATTGCCAATTCCGGAATAGGTTCCCTGAGGAGTCAGGAATGTTCATAAACATTTTCAGAGCCGCATTTTGTTTTAAATCAATTTATCTAGCAATGTGAGTGCAAAATCAATGCAAGGACCACTCATTGACGCCGGGTGACCAGCAGGAGACCCACCATAAGATTCCGGACACTCAGAGATATGATCGATTCCAGAAATTCTTCTAGACAGATGTGACTTTTCATAAACCGTTTGTTTTAACATTGTCACATCAAAACCAATACATGCACTACTCTTCGATTCTAGGTGGCCTCTATCTGATACTACGAAAGTTTGTTCTAGAAATTTGCGCCTTTTTTTATAAACAATCCGTTGTAAAGTAATGTCCAGGGCCATCAATTGATTCCAGGTGGACACTAAGTTATCCTTGGGAAGCTCCGAATCATCCGGAGCAGTGGTTAATTCTTGAAATTCGTCATTTGTTGTGAGAGCAAAATTAATGCAAGGGCTACCTGGTGGTCCCCAAATGGTGCTCCAGAAGTGCAGGGACATCTAGAGCAGTGGTCAATTATTGCAGTTCGTTCTAGAAACTTACGAAAATTTTTTGTAATAGCAGTATAGAAGCAGTCTTTGCTCGCACTTAAAATCATAGGGGAGGAGCTATATTGATCGATTTCTCTCCATCGATTTTATATTTACTTCAGGTAGAAGATGCAATCATCCTTCATTACAACCATGAACTCGTCGAAGATAAATCGATCAAAACAGTTACGCCCTTATGATTCTAAGCGCGAGATTGCGAATATCATTCATTGATCCCGAGTGGCCACCAAGAAGTCCTCCTGGAATACCGGAATTCCCGAAGCAATCGTCATTTCTTACATTTTGTTTTCAACAGTTGCGTAATCGTGAACAATTTTTTTTGTAACAAAGTAAAAAGAGACATCCCCCTTCTCTACATAGACTTGCATTTTGAATCCACTGATAATCTGTGTGAAAAAAAAACTGTAACTAAATGCGCTCCCTCAGTAGATAAAGAAACTGGCTAGTCTTATCAGTTTCTTCGTTCCAGTTTCAAAATCTACCTGTCTGGCTGATCAACAACGGATGAGACGTTCAGCCTGAAGATGACCCTTATTAATTTCGGGAGTACAACTTGCAGACTCACCATCTGTCTATTGATTTCAAAGCAGCGTACGATTCAGTGAAAAGAAATTAGCTGTGGCAGATAATGTCTGAACATGGTTCTCCGGCGAAACTGATTACTATAATACGTGCAACGCATGATGACTCGAAGTATTCGGGTTGCAGACGACGTATCAACCACGTTTGTGACCGTAGAGAGATTGAAGCAGAGTGATACGCTTTCAAATTTATTGTAAACTAGCAGACCCGACGAACTTAGTTTCGCCTAAAATTAATTTATTTTCTGCTTAGATCTCGAGTTATGCAGAAATTTCTGTTTCATTTGTATGTAAACCTCTGCATACAAATTTTCACGCCGATCGGTTCAGTAGTTTCGGAGTCTATAAGGTTCAGACAGTCGGAAATTCATTTTTATGTATATAGATATTGCACTCGAGGGGGTGATCAGGAGATCTGGTGTGCAGAAGAATGACACTATCATCACATGGTCGCATATGCCCCTGATCTTTGCGGACGACATTGACTACATTCGATCGCAGGGCAGTAGTGGAGGCTTTTGCCCTAATCAAGAGGAAGCCGGTGAAGGCTAAATCATCGACTCTACCAAGACTGAGTACATGGTTGCGGGTAAAGATAAAGGTTGACCTTGATGGGGAAGAATTTGTTTATCTTTGAACACATGACATGTGACATGTAACAATAACGTTTCCTGTGAAGTGAAAAGACGTATTGCTGCTGCGAATAGGGGCTTCCTGGAATATTGGAAACGAAATTTGCTCTGATTCGTAAGGATGTAAAAAGAGGCGGTGTGCACAACGATTCAAGACCCCTCGCCATCGGCTAAAACCGTTTAGCTCATCCCTGAAATCAACCGGGCGAATGATAAACTGACAACGTCAAGAGTAAACGTCACGGGAAATGATTGGCAGAAATAGCTATCCAATACGAAGAATAATAGTCAAAAGAGAAGATTCGATTCGCTAAACCTAAATCAATTATTCTAAAGTTAAAGTTATCTTAAAATCTTATATTCTAAAGTGGTAAACTAGAATTTGTTCCTAATATTACAAGTAAGTACTTTGATGCTTAAAATTATGAATTTGATCTTAATTGTAATACTTAACTTAATAGGGACATTCACAACCACGAATTACCTTTGTTACAAGTAGACGGACAGTTAACGTAGAAGACAACAAATGTAAGTTAGCTTAAAATTAATCATGCAAAAAGAAATTACAATAAATAACAATTTCAGCTTAAAGCCTACTCAAAGCAATAACGAGTTTGCTGGTTAAGAGTCCGAAGCTTTAGATGCACAGCGTGTTCTGTTCCCGATCCACCAGCCTCTACAGTATCGACTTCAACAAGTATGCGGGAAGCACGCATACAGTTGGAGGTGCAACGCCTAGCCGAGGAGAAGCGGCTACAGGAGAAGATGCAAGAAGAGCGAGGAAAGCAGGAGCAAGCTATTCAGGAGATGACGTTGCGTTTGGAACGAGAACGGAGAGACAAGGCCATCAGGGAGATGTTTGCCTTGGAGAAGGAATACATCCAACGAAAGTACGACCTGCTTCATACCCAATTGGATGACGATGGAGATGCAGTTAGCGTTCGTAGCCGTTGCAACCGTGGAGCGGAGAAAGTTGAGGATTGGATCACCCGTAACCCGGCTGTGACCATGAGTGCCAATTCTGGAAACAAACCCACTGGACTCACATCGCAGCTGAAACCAATCACGAGTTCTGCCCCAGGAACGGCAACAGCAACTATTGAAGAAGTAGGCCAAGTGAATCCACATTCAGCTTCTGCGGTCACTTCGAGTATGTTAGCTACTCTTTCGTTGCCATTATCCCATTCTGCAAACGCCTCGATCTCGCATCCTACTACACAACGACCACCTATAGCACAGAGTACCATGCAAGGGAACAATGTGATGCCAATAGTCACAACGGTGGCGAGCGTGCAACAGTTTCCTAAGCCGCCTGCGTCGGTCGATGCACACAATATGTTTGTGATTTCACCAACAACAGCGTCGATGGTTTCGTTTTCGTTGCCGTCACTGACCACTACACAGCCGGTCAGTTTCATGCCATCATACGGGAACTCATTTCTGCCACAGTCGTCGTTAGCAACCTACACACCACAAGCGCAAGGTATATCATCGGTAACATCAACATCGTCGTGCCGGCCCATCGTATCGCACACTGCCGCACCGTCTTGTTTACCAGCGAGTGGTATATCATCGATGTGGCAACCACCAACACACCACTCAACACCAACGAGTTCAGCTAGCGGTCGACGTCCAGCTGAGGTACAATACGCAAACACACAACCGATGTGCTCTCAGGTAAATGCTACTTCAGTTTCGACCCGTATGACCAGTATGAATCTTGGTGGGAAAGAGAATGTTTCATCTGCCAGTCAGCATGTACAAGCTCCAATGGGGGTAGGTAGTGGTTATGGGATTGCTAATTTGCCAAATATGTACCGAAACTATGTTCAAAATCAATGGTTAGTTGGAGATAATCAGATTCCCCAAATGCAAGATAATATAGCTAGTTATTTGCCAATGTCATCTTCGGGTGGGTACATAGGACAGTCAGGGAATCAGGTGCCAATTATTCCGAATACAATTCCCCAATTTTATCAAATTCCACCGTCAATAAGTGGTGTTCAATCGAATGCGTACGCGCCTGCAGTGTCGTTTACGTCCGCGCACCCGGACTTACAACTGGGTCCAAATGCTCAGCAGCTTGCAGCTCGTCATGTGGTCCCAAAAGAGCTTCCAGTGTTCGGAGGCAATCCTGCGGAATGGCCCCTGTTTTGGAGTAGCTACAATACTTCAACGCAGATGTGCGGGTACACCGAAGCAGAAAATCTCCTCCGTTTGCAACGCAGTTTGAAAGGTGAAGCAAGAAAAGCAGTGAACAGTTTTTTGCTACACCCTTCGAACGTGGGTGATATTATGTCGACACTAAGCACACTGTATGGCCGTCCCGATATCATCATTAACACGCTGTTAAACGATGTCAGGAGTACCCCCACGCCGAAACCAGAAAAACTTGATTCTCTGGTAAACTTTGGTTTGGTAGTTCGCAATCTCTGTGCACATCTAGTGTCAACTGGGCAGCAAATGCATTTGGCCAACCCGATTCTGCTCCAAGAGCTGGTCGACAAACTGCCGGCCAATATCAAATTGGGGTGGGCGATGCATAAGCAGTCAATAGCGGTAGCAGATCTTCGAGCGTTTGCAAATTACATGAACGTCATCATCAGTGCAGCTAGCAGTGTATCAAGTGGGGTTACAGAAAGTACCAAGGCGGACCGACAGAAAGGGAAGGCGTTCGTCAATTCAGTTCGTTCGGAATCTTGTGGTCGGAATGATCAACGTCATCCCGAAAAGGTAACCGGTAGGGTAAAAGTGTGATGGATTCAAAGTCAACGGATCCTCCTAAAGTGCGTCCCTGTGCAGTGTGTCAAGTACATGGGCACAAACCAAAAGAATGTCCGATCTTCAAGGCGAAAACACTTGGTGAACGCTGGAAGGCCGTGCAAGATGCACATCTGTGCAAACGTTGTCTATACCCTCATGGAAAGTGGCCATGCAAAGCTGCTGGTTGTGGGACAAATGGATGCCAACAAAATCACCACAAATACCTCCATCCCGGCAATCCAAACGTCGGAAATGGCTCGAGTGAGAATGTATCAAATTCGACTACAGGGGTAGTAACGGTGCATCAACATATGCAGCACAGAGTCCTGTTTCGCGTCATTCCGGTCAGTCTTCACGCCAATGGGAAATCGGTGCATACCTTTGCCTTCTTGGATGGCGGTTCGATTCAACGTTATTAGAAGACTCCATTGCCAAGAAACTTGGGGTCACTGGAGCTGTGTTTCCTCTCTGTATGCAGTGGACTAATGGTGTGAGGCGTACTGAAGAAGAATCAAGAAGAGTGATGCTGGAGATTTCCGGTAACAACGGCAATCGTTTTATGATGAAAGATGTCCACACTGTCTCTAGTTTAGATCTGCCACGACAAACAATTGACTTCGAAGAACTTCAAACAAAATTCCCTTATTTGAAAGGACTCCCAATCGCAAGTTATGATGATGCTACTCCGGGAATATTAATTGGACTGGACAACACCAAGCTGAAGACGACGTTGAAGCTTCGTGAAGGAAGCGGAAGTCAACCTGTGGCGGCGAAAACTCGTCTAGGATGGCTGCTGTACGGAAGGTCTGGAGAATCGGATTTAAAACTGGTCCACTGAGTACTGCACGCATGCAATCGGTCAACGAATGAAGACCTTCATGAGCTCGTCAAATCGTTTTTCACTGTCGAAGGTTCTGGTGTAGAATCTAACGAAATGGTAGAATCACCTAGCGAAAAACGGGCACGGAAAATATTGGAGGATACCACGGTTCGGACCGAGTCGGGAAAGTTTCAAACAGGGCTGTTGTGGAGGTACGACTTGGTGGAGTTTCCGGACAGCAAACCAATGGCGGAGCGGAGGTTGCAGTGCCTTGAAAGACGACTATCAAAGGACCCAACGTTGTACGACAAGGTGAGGGAACAAATTGATGACTATCTGTCCAAGGGTTACACCCATAAAGCAACAGAACGGGAGTTGAAAGAGACCGTGCAAAATCAGACATGGTATCTACCATTGGGTGTAGTAGTAAACCCTAAAAAGCCGGAAAAGGTTCGAGTTGTCTGGGACGCTGCAGCAACGGTAAAAGGAGTTTCGCTGAATTCCGTTCTGCTGAAAGGGCCGGATTTTCTACAGTCCTTACCAACGGTACTTTGTCGATTTAGACAGAGGGAGGTGGCCATCAATGCGGATATCAAGGAGATGTTCCACCAAGTGATTATCAGACCGGAGGATCGTCAGGCACAACGATTTCTGTGGCGGAAAAATCCGTCGGAGCAAACGGAAGTGTTTGTTATGGACGTCGCCATATTTGGAGCTACGTGCTCCCCAAGTTCTGCGCAGTTTGCGAAGAATAGAAATGCAGTTGAATTGTCCAGAGAGTTTCCTCGAGCTGCAACCGCGGTTTTGGAGAACCACTATGTGGACGACTATCTCGATAGTGTCGATAGCGTCTACGAAGCAGTGGAGCTTGCAAGAGAAGTCAAAACGTTACATCAATACGCCGGGTTTGAACTCCGACACTGGTTGTCCAATAGTGTGGATGTGTTGAAGCAAATCGGAGAAAAACCGTCAGAAACTCCGAAAAATTTCGTGATGGGCAAGGACGTTGGGACTGAGAGAGTATTGGGGTTGAGTTGGTTGCCGCACGAAGACATCTTTACGTTCGCAATACAGTTCCGCGAAAATCTGAAGAGGTTGCTGGACGGGAATACGTATCCCACCAAAAGAGAGTTGTTGAGCCTGGTTATGAGTATTTTCGACCCTCTTGGATTGGTAGCTAACTTTGTGATACACGGAAAAATTCTTGTTCAAGAAGTTTGGAGATCCGGCAGCACTTGGGACGACAAAATTCCAGAGTTACTGTTTGCGTCGTGGAGTCGTTGGGTACGGGCACTACACAGCCTGGAGCAAGTACGAATACAAAGATGTTATTTTCCCGGATATGGTCCAGAAGCCTTGAAAACACTAGAATTGCACGTTTTTGTAGACGCAAGTATGGCTGCTCACGCTGCAGCTGCTTATTTTCGGATTGTGGACCGTGGAACCGTTCGGTGTACTCTTGTAGCGTCCAAAACCAAAGTGGCGCCCCTTAAGCAACTGTCAGTGCCAAGGCTTGAGCTCCAAGCAGCTGTAATCGGTACAAGGTTGATGAAGACAATTGCGTCAAGTCATACCCTTCGGATAAAAAGGAAAATACTGTGGACTGATTCTAACACCGTGTTAGCCTGGCTCAGAGCGGATCAACGAAGGTTCCACCAGTTTGTGGCGTTCAGGGTAGGAGAGATTTTGGAATCCACCGACGTAAACGATTGGAGGAAAGTACCCTCAAAATGGAATGTTTCCGACGAAGCAACAAAATGGGGTAATGGTCCAGATGCCTCTGAAGAATCCCGGTGGCTTCGTGGACCATCGTTTCTCTACCAAGATGAAGCAGAATGGCCAGGTCATAAGGAAGAAGAATGGAGCACAGCAGAAGAAATGCGGAATATAATAACGATCCATCGATGCAGCGTAACCGGAACGGTGCAGTTTGAGCGCTTTTCCAAATGGGAACGATTGTTGCAAGCCATGGGATATGTTCGACGATTCCTAAATAACTGTCTTGGAAAGAGAAACAACTTGCCGTGCCTGACTACAAAGAATCTTTGCAGTAAAGAGTTGCAGGAAGCAGAGATTATGGTGTTGAAATTGGTTCAACTTGAGGTCTACCCGCAAGAATTTGCTGTGCTTGAAGCGCTGCAGAAAGATTCGTCGCATCATCCGAAACAAATCGAGAAGAAAAGCCGTATCTACAAGTTGAATCCTTTCATCGGAGCAGATGGATTGATCCGCAAGGACGGGCGAATTGGTGCAGATGACGCAAAGTTTCCGGTGATACTACCGAAAGACCACTACGTAACAATGCTGATTATCGACGGATATCACCGAAAGTTTGCACACGCAAACAATGAAACCATCGTGAATGAGCTCAGGCAACGATTCCATGTGTCGGAGATAAGAGTAGCTGTGGGGAAAGTAGCGAAGTCCTGTACATTGTGTAAGGTACGCAAAGCAGTTCCACGACCACCTCGGATGAGCCCTCTCCCGGAAGCACGTTTAACTCCCTATATCAGGGCGTTCACTTTTACCGGGTTGGACTACTTCGGTCCCGTAACTGTACGAGTAGGGCGCACGAACGTGAAGAGATGGGCAGCATTATTTACCTGCCTCACAACAAGGGCAATTCACCTTGAGGTAGCCTTTACGTTGTCGACCGAATCATGCAAACTTGCCATTCGTCGGTTTATAGCTCGCCGTGGTGCACCGTTGGAGATATACTCTGATCAAGGACTAAATTTCCAAGGAGCAAGGAAGGAGTTGCGCGAAGAAATTCAGCTGAATCAAGAGTTGGCTTCAACCTTCACAAACGCAGCCACACAGTGGAAGATGAATCCGCCTTATGCTCCTCATATGGGAGGTATATGGGAGCGGTTAGTACGCTCAGTGAAACTGGCATTGGCAGCCATGGAGACATCGAGAAACCCTGATGATGAAACCTTTCAAACCGCATTGACAGAAGCTGAATCCATCGTAAACACACGGCCGCTTACATATCTACCCTTGGATTCCGCAGAGAGTGAAGCGCTGACACCTAATCATTTCCTGCTTCTTAGCTCGAATGGAGTATGCCAGCCAGTCGCTAATCCGGTCGACGTGAAGTCCACGCTTCGTGCCAACTGGAACCATGTGCGCGTAATGCTGGACCGTTTTGGACAAGATGGGTTACCGAGTATCTACCGGTCATTGCAAGGCAGTCGAAGTGGTTCGGGAAACTAAGCCCGTACGAGTGGGAGATTTGGTGATAGTGGTGGATGAGGCAAGAAGGAACAGCTGGGAACGAGGAGTAGTTGTGAAGGTGAACCTTGGAAAAGACGGGCGCATACGGAGCGCGGATGTGAAATCGAAGGCAGGCGTATTTCTTCGTCCAGTAACTAAGCTGGCGGTCTTGGACGTGCTAGATGAAGATTGTATGGCTGAAGACAGAACTTCAAGCAATACGGGTCCGGGTATGTGCACAACGATTCAAGACCCCTCGCCATCGGCTAAAACCGTTTAGCTCATCCCTGAAATCAACCGGGCGAATGATAAACTGACAACGTCAAGAGTAAACGTCACGGGAAATGATTGGCAGAAATAGCTATCCAATACGAAGAATAATAGTCAAGAGAGAAGATTAGATTCGCTAAACCTAAAACAATTATTCTAAAGTTAAAGTTATCTTAAAATCTTATACATATTCTAAAGTGGTAAACTTGAATTTGTTCCTTATATTACAAGTAAGTACTTTGATGCTTAAAATTATGAATCTGATCTTAATTGTAGTACTTAACTTAATAGGGACATTTACAACCACGAATTACCTTTGTTACAAGTGGAAGGACAGTTAAGGTAGAAGACAACAAATGTAAGTTAGCTTAAAATTAATCATGCAAAAAGAAATAACAATAAATAACAATTTCATCCTATAGCCCACTCAAAGCAAACAACGAGTTTGCTGGTTAACAGTCCGAAACGTGACCGTCTTCGTAACAGGCGGACAGGAAAGCTTTTGGCGTTTTAGAGCAAAAAGTGCTACGTACAGATCTCGATGTGAAACTAGAAAAAGATGTGTGGCGCAGACGTATGAATCACGAGCTGTATCAAGTGTATAAAGAAGAAAATATTGTGAATCGTATAAAATACGGCAAACTCCAGTGGGCCGGTCACTTAGTGCGAATGTCGGAAGAAAGAATAGCAAAAACAATATTCACCAGAGATCCGGATAGAGGCCAGTGACTTCGCTGAAGGCCACGAACACGCTAGCTGCTGCACGCGGTGGAATCGGACCTGGGAATCCTAAACGTTTATGCAAACTGGACGAACATCACCTAAGATTGACAATTGTGAAGCTCTACAATACGTCAGTCAAATCCCATTTTATTCCATCACTTGAAGTGAACGAACGATGTATTGTGGCTATCCGTTTAGATTGCATCAATTATTCTGTCACATTTCTCAACAAGCGATTTCTAAAAACTCACAACTTTCTAGGAAAACTTAAAAATTGGCACATCATCGAAAGTTCCGAAGCTTCCAGATGCTCATCTAACGGCCACACGGTGTCAATGAATCATCCTCCAATTGTTTTTTATCGCCCACAGCTACTAGGCGAGTTTCTAGAATTGATTACCTTTTCGGCTATTCCGAAGCTTCTGGAGCACCACTTAGTGGCCTCCCAGGGTCATCATTCGGTTCTTGAAATGATATTGGTCTCATTTTGATGCATAAATTGTTTTGTGAAACAGTACGGTTTAAGAGGATGAATTTAAAAATTGGCGCTTTTCTTGGAATGTTCTGGAGTCCCCGGAGGACCATTTAGCGGATTTTTGCTCTCACATTCATAACAAACCACTGTATTCTAGGACGATTTTCAAGAATTTGTCTTTACTATGGGTGTTCCGGACCTTCAGTGCCAGATGACCAATGGTGGTCAATGCGTTGTTCATGCAATGATTTTACTCTCACAATGCTACAACAAGTAATAGTTTCTAGGACGGATTTCCAGAATTGGCATTACGCCAACAATAGATTTATAAAAAAAAATCGCAACTTCAAAATATAATCTTCTACACCTGGTCATTTCTCCTGATGTTCCAGCACTTTCTAAAAACCACTTAGTGGCCATCCGGGATGAATGAGTCATTGCTACAACACTAAAATTCTAAAAAGTCTCAGTTTTCTAGGATAAACTTTCAGAATCGGCAACTTCTCAGGATGTTTTAGAGCTTTCGGTGGTCCACTTAGTTGCCTTCTGGTGTCAAAGGGTGACCCTTGCAATGATTTTGCTCTCAACACACGGATTACAAAATAACTGCAGCTTTCTATTTTTTTATTTATATTTATTTATTTTGACAAGTATTTATGGTTACTTAACACCCTACGAGGGACCTGTCCTGGAATGGAAACTGTAAAGTCAGCACGTCTGGTGACCCTAAACAATCAGAAACAGACTGCTGAGGCAATTTCAAGAAGTTTGATGCCCATATTGTTGAAGTTCCATTGAAAAACGTTTATGACCATTCTTGGCCCCACTGGGAACCTGTTCCGAAATGGCCACTCAAATGTTCACACATCTGTTGGAACCAAAATAATAAACAACGGTCTGCTGTGGAAGTTTCAAGAATTTTGACATCCATATTGTTGGGGATCCAATGATCCAATTTGGCCAACCTTGATCAAACACACACCCCCCTTCCCCTCCCGAGAAACTTGTTCCAAAATGGCCACTCTGGAGTCACGCTGGAAATAATTTCAAGAAGTTTGATACACATATTGCTGATGTTCCCTTGAAAATTGTTCATGGCCACCTATGACCCCTCGAGGAACCTGGAATGGACAATTGAAGATCGGCGTGTATGATGGACCGAAATCAATAAAAATCAACCTGCTGATGAAATATCAAAAAGTTTGATACCCATATTGTTGATTACGCCCGAAATCCACGATCAGTATAATCTATGCAGGACATGTCCCTAGAAATCCGGATTTCCCGGTGATCCGAGGAACCGGACCGGTCCAATCCTAAAACAGCATGATAAAGGAAAAAATTCTGAATCGAATCAGCCCAAAACGGTTGAAAACGGTTAAAAATTGCCAAAGATATAAGCATTTTAGTTTCGTGGGTACCCGGGTACCCTGCCGGCCATTTAAAGGGTAAAAAAATGTCGGAACCCCTCCCTCCACCCCTCCTTAATCAAAATTTCAGTTAACCCATACAATCGATTTTGGCTGTCATTATTGTGGATATGACAGAGTTTCAACCTCCTACTATGAAAATTCATTTAGATATCGCGAATTGAATTCCAAAAAGGTACCCGGGTACCCAGCCGGCCACACAAGGGTTAATACCACACATCTGCCCTCTTCTATAAAAAAAAATGGCTAACACTTTATACTTGAAGAGAAAAACAGAACACTTTCTTCATATTATCTATCAGCGATCTCATGATAAAATAATAGTCAAAAAAGAAGATCTCTGCTCAAAATGCAGGCATCCCTCCACGCAGAGGAAGAATCTGTTGAATGCGGGCGTCCCACCACGCAGAATTGCGATCATTCCGATCCACAATAACTTCATACGGACGTCCCACCAACGCTGAGGAAGAATCTATTGAGTGGAAATGAATCACATCAGCTTTCGATACATCAGGTGAGATTTTCTTGTCAGGTCTTACTGTTGAGAAATTTGAAGTTTCATGGATTAAACTTCCAATCGCTAGTCCCTTTTAGTCGTTGTGTTCTTTGCCGATTGTTTCGTATTCTCTTGTTGATTGTTCGCTGCTTGCAGGACATGACACCAACAATTTCCGGTGAACCATGGTGCACAGTTTTGCTAAGAGATCCTCACTGGTACTTGGACGACATTCAGTCGCCCCTAACATGGGAAAGAGACGCCGTTGTGAACCGTTTCTCCTTGGCAATCAGGCGCTACACTGAGGATAATCCGCACATATTTATCGGCGAAAATCCAGATTATTCTGAGTGTAGGTGGTTTAGGAATGAGCTAGCGTGCCTTGACTAATAAAATTTCTGCTTATCAAGTGTAACCTATAGTACAATTTCTTTAATATGCTATACTCGAGCTTATAAGGATCTGAATAATAAAATTGAATTACATTTTAATATAAAATAATTCTAACAACGCCGTAATGTAGTGTTTAAAATATTCACCGGTGATAGAAACCGGCCGGCTGCTGCCGGAGTGTTCTTTTCGTACCATTCCCAACAGTCGGCCCCTTCGCTGACAAGAATCGCTGAATCGCGACGTGAATGAAAGCGAATCTCGCGCACCTACTTACTTACCCATATCGCAGCGAAGCACTCATCTTCCTCAGTAAACTCCGCAATCGTCATTCCTGCTCGCTCTTCAAGTCTCGACTCGACCATCGACGTTGTTTTGCCGTTTCTCTGGTCGCCGCAGCAGCCCATGATCTCGTGTTTTCGCTCTCACTTGTCTTCAGTTTTGTTATTATTGCATATTTTACAGTGAACCCGGTCGGTGCTGGCGGACTGCTGTTTGCAGCAGCGGCAAAAACGGGAGTCATCTAGCTGCTCTTGTTTTCCTTGAGATCTGGGAAGTAAGAAGAACTCAACGATTCTAGTGCGTTTGTGTTTCCTTTACGTGTCGAAGCATTGATTTGGGTAACAACAAAACAGCGCAAGTAAACAGAGGGTGAATTCTTTCGAGGCCGAGATGATTTTTTTTTTTCATTCATGTAGGCTCGTTCTTTTGAAAGTGTGACTTCTTTCTTTACTCTTGTCACTCAGTCCACTCACTCTCCTTGTCTCTATAAAAAAAACAGTACTTTGATTGAGAGAGGGAGAGTCTAGTTACTAACAAAATGGTATTGTGATTCGCTAGTTTGATTCTAACCTGGTCCATCATCACCTTCCACTTCTATGCAATACTGAAAAATGCCATTTCGTGTCCTTTGTCAATGATCTGGTATGCAAAGTTTCAGGATCGTGCAAGCATTACAGGTTCATAAAAAAATAATAGCTAAAAATGCCATTTGAAAAAAAAGTCATCGATATATTATTTATATGACATTAAATGGCATTTTTCATGACTGCTTTACACACGATAACTATCAAATGGTTTATTGACATTCAGTATTTTGCTTTAGTACAATGTAACCTTAAGATTCTATAGATAAAATAGACTCTGGGGTGGCTTAGAAACCTCGCAGTTAATAACTGTGGAAGTGCTAAATGAACACTAAGTTGCGAGGCGGCTCTGTCCCAGTGGGGAGATGTAATGCCAATAAGAAGAAGAAGAAGATTTCTTCAATTTTCTATGAAGCATAAATCTCTTATAGTGGTCAACAGTAGATTGTCATGTAGTACTCGGATTTATTGTCTGGTTTTGTTTAAATTCCAAATGATATCAACGATTGGCAACACTTGAAAATTGTAAGCATCGCATTAACTCACTCTCATGAGCTCCATCTCACACGCAACCATCTACTAGCATTGGGAGCCAGAGCACCGCTGCTGCTTTTCCTGCTGACTGCTTTTCTTCGTGAGTTCTGGTCCACTCGGTCGGTGACCGAGTGCGGCCAACCGGTGCGAAGGCACGTTCTCGATTACTCATCGTTCAGTTTGTCTGTCGCTTGCAATCGGTGCGGTTGTTTTCGTCCAGGAGGTTGGTTGTTATTTTGCCGGTTTGTTGTGCTGTGCGTTGCATCATCGAAGAGAGGGTAAAAGTTTGAATAGAGAGAGCGAGAGTGTAGTGCGTGCACGACCAGACTTCTGTGGGGTGTGGGACTTTTTGCTGCTGCCGCCACCGTCGTCATCTCGCGAATGCGACTCCGAACGGATGAGTGTCAGTGTGAGTGAGAGGCAGTAAGAGAGTTTATGTTGGCAGTCGGTCGACTGACTAGTGACCCGTTGGGACCGGTTCTTTCCTGCTGGAAGTCTAACTTTGGTTCTCGACCAGGATTGTAGCGGTACACAATCACATTAGGGACCGTTCTCTGCTTTTCGGCTGTGGTGTGATTTGGTGCCGGAAGGTGTACTTTTTCGGATTGTGTGAGTGGGCGTTAGGAGTTATTGTGACGGGGCATCCCTGAGAGGGGCTCGAATTTCGCGGAAGCAGGACTCTTCCTGTATCGTGTTTACTTGCATGCAGTGGATTCAGGAGGGAGAATCCTGGCTATTAGTGCAATTGTGAAGCAAAGCCAAAGAAGCACAAAAGTTGTAGGAAGTTCTCCCTAAAGGGAGTAGCGGATTCGTGGGTCGAATTAAAGCCGCAAGGTGCTATCGGCGACTGGGAAAAGAAGAAGAGTAAATTCTTTACGTGCTGTGTCTTAAAGAGAAATATCAAAAGAGCGGAAGAGAAACATACACGAAGCAAGGTGAATGGTGTATCAGCGTGCGGCAAAGTTTAATTAAAATTTCTTGAATTTTTCAGCTCGAACAGCAATCGACGTACTTTCAAGTAGTGGAATCGCTGATTTAGCGTTCAATAAATTGAAGAAGAACACCGTGTGCTAAAATAAATATTACACCATTGCCTCATTTGAGTGGAAAAGTTGTGCCACAATCGCTGCCCAAAAGTGTACTCAGTGTTCGGCGAGCAACCAAAAGCGCTGAATGTTTATATTTTGCGAAGTTTAATCGTCGCACCGGAAAGTCGATATCCATCACTCAGCACTTTGTGCGAAGTGCAGCTGGTTCAAATCCAATGGATTAATTTTCAATGCCCATCTCGATTTCAACTGGACTGCCGTGTGCGCGCGACCCTCGGAAAGGTTGATTTTCCACATTTCATCTGCCTGACCAGGCAATTCAGTCAGCAAGCGGAGCCTATCGCACCGACATCCAGACTACTGGCTTTAAAAGCATCGTTTATTGGCAATAATAGCAGCAGAGTGGCAAGGGCAGCAAGAGCTACATACATCGGGAAACAAACCACGGCCGCCAGTACCACCATCATCGATATATAAAAGGTAAAAGAGAGTCGGAAATCGAAGGGTAACTGAAAAGAGCATACCGTCTGCCGGATGGCGTACAGAAGCGTGCACAGATTTTTAATTGATGGGATATTTATAGCACTGATTTATTCGCATGGAATGTGATAACCGTAGGAAGGTGTGAATATGAAATACGATCCCATTTTTCATAGGGGTATTTGTTTCATTGGGGACACTCCTATAAAATGGTAGCGTATTGGAATTATCCTATATAGAACTGTTTACGCTTGCCGAACAGCACATTAGCAGGTTAAAATCGCTGTTATTTTGCCTGTCTTGGTCGCCACGTCACTATCCAAGCCGTTCCTGGGTGAACGTTAGGCAGAATAACAGCAATTTCAACAATGCTTGTTCTCTCATATGGCCCTCTGCTAATGTTCAGTTTCTATCCATTTGCGGTGTCAATCTGTATCTTCATTAGTTTCATCTACTCCCTTCCGCTTTGAGTAGTATAATTATCACCGAGAAAAGCCAATAAATTAATTTCGATCAGTACTATATATTTGGCATTTCATAATCTCCTTCGTCTGTGTGTGTGGATAAAACCGCGTCCACTTAATTGTAGATTTTGGCTGAATCTACTCTGGAGTGGATATGTGTATTTCTGCAACTCCATCTACGGTTTGTGCTATAGTTCCACGCTATGCTATGCTACAAGCGAATAGTCATGGGCATGAGCTGGCTATAAATAAGAAACATTTCTCACCCTATAAGCTCTTTACGCAATTAGTAACTTGAAGTAACCACCATGACAGCGCTGAAAAAACTCCTCCATGAACGGTATTACTTTTTGCTGCGCCTGTAGATTATTGGATGCCCACTTCCAGAACTTAAAGCCTCCAGCCGCCATTAGACCTTGCTTCTGCTTCCTCAAATCCACCGCTCCGTCCATCTCGCTTCCCCCATCCATCTCAACACACCGGATCGTACCATCTCCGATACCACTGAGGTAGCCAACGCTCTCGGGGAATATTTTGCCAGTTTAGTCTCCGTCAACGACTATCCAGCTGATTATCAGCGTGCTATCACCAATAGATCTCTCCATCTCAGATCATCGAGTCCCCACTGGTCTACAAAACGCCAATTGCAATTCTCCGTTTTTCAGTCATGGGCTTTCTTTTGCTCTCTCAAGGAGTCATGGAAAATCATCAGGTCCCAATGGAGTTGATTATCCAATGATCAAAAACCTCCAACCTTCGCTAGAATACCTTATCTGGAGTTGATCAACCAAGCATAGTCTGATCAAATCTATCCGGACACGCGTTCCGCCGTGGATACGTCGCGGGTACATATTTTGCATACCTGAAAGAAGTACTGCAGAATGCCTTCAACGGTGACAAGCACGTGGATCTAGTTTCCTTGGATATCTCCAAGGCCTTCAATAGGACTTGAACCCCTTCGTCTTCCAACAGTTGAAATAGTGGGGATTTTCTGGCAACCTCCTTACTTTTGTTCGGAATTTACTCACAGGACCCTCTTTTCAAGTTGTGATTGGTAATCGATGTTCGAGGACCTTTCCAGGGGTAACAGGAGTTTCAGGGCTCCATTTTTTCCGTTACATTATTTCTCATGGCTATGAACGGGGTGTTTCGTTTCCTCCTCGTGTATCTGGATCTAACTCTCATGCCCAGAGGGAAGATCGCGACAATTGGGGTAAGTTTCCTGCCTCAAGCCGTTTAAATTGTCTCCTAAGGCGCTGGCCATCCTGCCCCTCTCCCGGCCAAGTGCCTCTGATCGAGTGAAGAACTTGAAATTTAAAAATCCAACAACTAGTTTTCAAGAAATGAAGATTTTAAAATTGGTGAGCGGAAACTGGGGTTATGGTGATTTCTGGGTGTCTTACCCTAAACTTTCCGTGATCGAAAAATTCACCACTGTTTCTGTGTTATGTATCCTGTCCGACGTCTCATGCTAGGTGCCTGTACGACCTCTGGTCGAAGGCGGTGTTCCTGTCTTTTTCTTTTCTTTTTCACATAAGGGCGGTCATGCTAATCAGCGTAGATTCGTTCGTTAAACGGTATGCTGCCAAGTTTTAAATATATTGCAACTCCTGAAGCACTGCTGTCTGGCAACGCTTGAACAAATTGCTCAAAATGTCGAAGATGCATATTCCTATCCAGAATCAGAGATGGACTCTGGAATGCACACGCAAATTCGTATAAATCTAACTGAACTTAATTCGGTGTATTATTAGGCGATTTGTAGGTAATCAAAATGTGATATTCAGGGCTGGTAGCGGTCAATGCCGCTCAAAATAGTGACTTTAGTGACCAAAACTGACGAAAAAAAATCATGCCGACCAAATAGTGACTTTCAGCTGCAGAAAAAGTGACCAAATAGTGACTTTTAATTTCATTTGCAGTGAAAAAAAATTACTTTTATTAAAGTTAATAAGGCCGATACAAATAATTTTCAAAAATTATGTCTCCCTCTAATAACTTTTGGCCAAAAAATCCTATTTGAAGGAGCAATAAATTCCGCAAAAAAACATGAATTGACCTTTCGGGCATCTACCACTGGAAAAACACAATTTGAGGGAAGTCATACCAAATAATGGGCAATAATGTTTGAGCTTCGTGGCCGTGAGGTTGGCGACGTCAATCGTCTATACGCCTGGGCTATGGAGCGTGGGTTCGGTTCCCGCACCGGTTAGGAGGAAACCTTTCGTGATCGATCTCCACACCGGTCCACTGGGTGTTATGTGTCCTGTCCGTTGTCTAGGTATAAAGTGTTCAGTCTGTACGACCACTGGTCGAAGACGGTGTTCCTGTCTTTTTATATGGGTTCGAACTTATTCGAAAAATCATACAGAAATTTATTTAAATAATTTTTCGACATAGATTTAATTTGACTCACAAAGTTTATAAATCTGAAACCAAAGAATCATTTTGAAACCTAAAGGATTTTGTTCAGAATTTCGAAAAGCCTAAACAAGAAGTTTGAGCTATAAACCGGTGAGTCAAACTCAAAATAACAAAAATATTAACAAATTCACGATTTTTCTTGATGGAATATCCAAATTTTATGCAGTCTCGAATGTCTAAATTGTCATCAGAATATATTTTGGAAGATGAGCAGATGTCGAAATACCATTCATTTTGCTAATTACGGAAAAAATATGAAATAAATCTTTCTATGAGGGATCCCCCACGTAAGAAATGTTCCACGCACAAAGTCCTTTGCAGTATCAAGCAGAGATTCATTTTTTCCATTTTGATCCTAAATATTATGTTTCAAAATATATATGTTTATGGGGCCCTCCTTAGCCGTGCGGTAAGACGCGCAGCTACAAAGCAAGACCATGCTGAGGGTGGCTGGGTTCGATTCCCGGTGCCGGTCTAGGCAATTTTCGGATTGGAAATTGTCTCGACTTCCCTGGGCATAAAAGTATCATCGTGCTAGCCTCATGATATACGAATGCAAAAATGGTAACCTGGCTTAGAAACCTCGTAGTTAATAACTGTGGAAGTGCTTAATGAACACTAAGCTGCGAGGCGGCTCTTTCCCAGTGTGGGGATGTAATGCCAATATGAAGAAGATGAAGAAGAAGAAGAAGAAGAAGTTTGTGAGTAGAACATATTTATTATAAAAAAAACTAAAAAGCTTGATAGTTTTGGGTATGCACCATGCACTAATGAGCATTACAACAACAGGAAATGTGTCTACAATTGTGTAGGACCAAGATTAAAATATCAGAATTTTATTGAAAAGAATGATTGAAATACTCAACAGTTCAATTGATAAGGTGTAGTTTAATAGTTTTTAAAAAAGATTTAGAAATAAGCAGGTTTTGCTATTAGTCTTGTGAATATATTTGGTATCTCAATCCCCTGTGCCCATCCTGCTTGCATCACATCACTATATGCCTAATTGGATCACTGTGACACAAAACCCCTTCAATTAATAGCTGTTCTAAATCTAATAATTAATAATAGATTCAGAGCGAATTTTAGGTCACTAAAAAGTTGCGAACAGCTTTCGGGCCAAAAAATACTAGTCATTTTTTTTTAAATCCGTCATTTTTTTATTCTTCAGTAAAGAGGCTCTCAGCCCTTAGCTGGTTCATCTCATCCGTCATTTCATGTTCGTCATGAATAAAGCATCTTACGATGGAAGAAGCTTCAAATTTTTCAACATTTTTTTTTTCATTCCGCGACGATGCTCTTAACGAAACCTCGTCAATAGTTTCAAAATAGTTGAAAATAGTGAATTTTTCCGAGAAAAAGTGACTTTAGTGACTCGCTACCAGGCCTGGGTATTTTGCTTTAGTCATCCTACACTCATGACACTAAGCGCTTTTATGTTTTTTTTTTTTAAATTGGTCCAATTGGTCCAGATCATTTTCAATCACATACAGCCCAATCCCCGCTACATCATTGAACAACTTCTCAGTGGAGCCCTTTTGAGCTCTCACAATTGCCCACCGAAAGGGTTGCGGGATCGTTTACCCAACAACAACGCAAGCAGACAGACGTCTAGGGCTGCATTACAATTTAGAGATTGGCAGTTCGCTCCTCTCACCATGGCCAAGTCCGCACCCACAGCCCACGAGCAGCTTTATGATTCACAGTGGCAATACTGCAGATTATGAAATTTGGCCTTGTTTGCCAAACTTATCCGGTAATTGTGTACCTTGGCTAGCCGTTTTACTAAATCATTGCAAATGTACTCCATCCTACCAGTAGTTGCTACAACTGAATTCTACCAGCTAGGGAATCAATCACCGCAGTGACACTCGCCATGCTGGATTGTTGGTGCCTTTCGCAAACGTGATGTGGTAGGCTTTTGTGCGCCTGATGGCATGATGCAAGCAGTCCGGGATGTTACCCCGTTCCGTTAGCCAACTTCGGTGTCTGTCAGCATCAGGAGCTGTAGCCAGCAGTCCCGGAGAGATTGATTGCTTTCATTGATCTCAATTATCTTGGCACGTCCCGCGCACTCCGCCAAGCCTAGGTTCACTGATTTGGCTCGCGCAATGCTCACAATAACAGCAGTGTCGGTTAATTTGAACCGTTTTGTTTACTCTTTGATGATGATGATTGTCTTGTTTTCTGATTGTTCGTTGGCGGTTGGCGGAGGTGTTTGCATGCCCCGAAGGCAAAGTCGGCGGCAACGATAACGACGATAGGGTTCCGGAAAGCTCTAGACTTCTGGAAGATGTGGGAGTGAGGGGAAGCAATAATGAGCCTTTAAGAAAACAAGTTATCCAATTAGGCTAAATTGTGTGTCGAGCGGTTTTTTGTTTGTGGAAATTGCTTGCCCAATTTTACTTAACTGGAATGAGCAGAGAAAGTTCATTGATCAACTACTGACTTTTTGTTTCATTTCCGATGGGTGATTCCAAACATTGTGATTCATTCAATTTGTGCGTTGATCCAATTTCGAGCAATTTTGTTAACCTTTATATCTCCAATCAACTTTATCATAGAAGTGAGATGCAAATTTCCGTTTTAAGCTATTTCATGTAACTGTGAATGCATCAACATGCATATTGCGAGAAATTATGAAATCGTCAAATCTTCTTATTATTTTATCGTCAAATCGTCAAAACCTAAAATCTTCATAAACTCAAAACTATAATTCTTAAAATCTTCAAATCTACAAAAATCAAATGTGAAATCTTTAAAAATTCACATCTCCAAATCTGCAATTTATCAAATATTTAAAACCTCAATTTTTCAAATCATCAAATCGTCAAATTTTCAAATCTTCGAATATTCAAAATCTCAAATCTTCAAATATTCAAAACTTCAGATCTACAAACCTTCAATTCTTCAATTCTTCAAATTTTCAATCTTCTAATCTATAAATCTTCAAACATGTGCTGTATCAGGAGCTGGCCATTAACAATGAAATGAGTAATGAATCCATAAGGATCGGATTAAGAATTAAATATAAATAAATAGATCACCAGGCAAGGTACCTGCCGCTAAGTTGGCGTATCGTCCTGCTCCAACAGCTTCTCCAAGTCGTCCTTCAGCGAGATATTAAACCTGAACAGGTACTGCTGCTGGTTCTCATACTATTCCCAGCATTCCTTGACACTACCGAATACAATGTTTTGCTATGAGGACTCTGGGTTCAGCAGGGACAGCAGGAACAGCATGATGTCCAAGGGCTTGACGACCCCTCCCAGCTGTCTGCGAGTCAGGGAGAACTGCCTAGGGCGTGGTGGGATTTAGCAGTGGGCTCTGCTAAAATCCTCCCAAAAACCACAAGTGCCCGTAAAGCGGACTCTATCAAAGCGACTGTGTGCCGCTTCAAAAGCACAAGCCCAGGAGGGAGTGCCAACTGGCATGTGGAGTGTCCCTACTTCGGTAGGGTAGTGCGTGAGCTGCTTCGGGAGGGGGAGAGCGACGTGTTGGGGCTGAGGGAGGAGCTCGGTGGCGGGCGGCCGCCGCTATGGCCACCTCGAAGCGCAGCAGAAGTCTGAGTATGGACTGCACATGCTAAGGTAAGAGTGTCGTAGCGTAGTATCGTTGATTAGTCCCCACATACCGCTATCGACACCTCGAGGCATGGCAGTGGAGTGTTAGAATAAGTTGTGGAGTGTACCTACTTCGGTAGGGTAGCGCGTGAGCTGCTTCGGCAGGGAGTGAGTGATCTGGTTGTGCTGAGGCAGGAGTGTCATAGCGTGTCTCCGCCGCTATTGTCACCTCAAAGCGCAGCAGAAGTCTGAGTATGGACTGCACATGCTGAGGCAGGAGTCGAGGTATCCCATCGACACCTCGAGGCATTGCAGTGGAGTGTTAGAGTGAGCACCCGAAAAAGGGTCACATGGAGCGAATGGTCTTTGGAGAAGCTGCTTCGGCGGCAGGGTAGCAGTGGGTTGTACCCACACACCTACAGTTGTGCACATGTGGTGCATGGGGAGTGTCCCTGCTTCGGCAGGGTAGCGTATGGTCTGCTTCGGCAGTGGTGTGATTGATCTGCTCGTGCTGAGGCAGAGTGTCGTAGCGCAATATCTGTAGGCCCAGGCAGTTACCGCTATTGACACCTCGAGGCATGGCAGCGGAGCGTCCGGGAGAGCATCCAAGTAAGGAATGGGGTGCGAGCACCCAAGTCAGTCTCGCGTGGGACGAGTGCCTGTGTGAGCGATAATGAGTGAGTACGCTTAGTACTGCCGTCCCCCCAGAAGTAGTACTGCGAGGTAGTTCCTGGGGGAAACGATGGTGGAGCCCAAGGGAGTTTAGTCGGTATTACCGGTATGGTCGAGTCCGACACTCCAGTACACTCCCGTGTGGTAGTTTGGCAACTACAATGCACGTGTACTGGGTTAGTGTGTAAATGCATTCTCCCTTGTAAAAAAAAAAAAAAAAAAAAAAAGGACTCTGGGTTTCATCCAGCAGCCCCAACAATTCCTGTGAATTTGAATCGATGTTCCGAATTTCAAAACCTCCCAGTAAATGCAGCACATGCTTCTTTTCTGCGACCATGGAGAGCATGTCGCACCGAAAGTGGTCCCTCTGTGTGTAGACTGTGGACATGATGCTTTTCGACTGCTACAGAATTTTCAGTCTGTTTAACGAACACGCACCTAGACGTGTCTTCATGGCCATTGATTCGTTTGCTTTCCCTTCGCGTAACTTCAAAGTAGTGAAAAGTTGCTTTTGAAACCACTGCCAGAAATGTTAACTGTCACCCGTTTTTCGACTTCCTGGTGATGTTACTTGTGTCTCCGCTGAGCCAACGGTATCCACTTCCAAGGCCAGTCCGGCATCCCTGAGCGTTGTTTGGCAACCATTATCCAGAAATGCAACGGCCAGCACTTGTTTTCCTTTTCATTCAAGTGTCATTGGCAAATATCGAAATAGTCAAAAACTCAACGTCGTAAGGTGATCTGTTGGGCAACATCTTCGACTTGGAACGTCCTGGAATGCAATAGATGCAGGAGTAGCCCGAGTGTCTCTTTTCCGGAAAGATAAAAACCATTCGCGGTGCGAAAGTCTGCAAGTTCTGCATAGACCCCTGATGCGAATTGACTAAACGGCTTCCGTTTGAATGATCTTCCATTAAATTGAACCTGTGGACATCCAGCTACTTCGTGTTGATCACCAGAACATGTTACCGTTAAGACATTAAATCCTAAATTTCCCATTAAAATAACGTATATACAACCAAAAGAAATATATTATCTATGTTTTTGAGTAAACTTAAATAAACTAAAACTAATTACTAAATAGCATGCACACCTCAGAATTGGGTAAATTATAAAGTAACACTAAATTAAAAACATAATTTGTAAAGCCATATCATTACACCATACACTGTACGCACTGTTGAAAAGCAAAACGGGATGCCAGATGAGAAGTTGTACCAAATAGGAAGAGCGGGATGAAAAGAGTGGGAATACAGAAAAAGAGAGGATACTAGGGTCTGGACTACTACGTTTGCTGGCCTGCTTCCTTTTCCATTTCACATTTCGAGCAAGTCGCAGTCTTATTGGAACGTGTCTGTAAATTCCAAGTTTAAGTGGTGGAAAAGATTCTAAAAAACCCTTTATCACGTAGCAAGTTGTGAGTTGTCGTGAACCTACAAACCCTAATCCCGAAGGGCATTGATTAGGTCGAATCAGGACCCAAACGGTTATCGAATCAAATTCGGTTCATTAAGAGGCCTAACAGACTTGAGTGAGCTGCCTCGCGGTTGCAAGCAGTACCCGCAAGCTCCAGGAGGCGCGACGAAGTCCTACGACTACGGCCAAGAACTACCCCGAAGGCATCCGGAATCCGGTGAACCCGAGAATTACCTCTCCATACGGTGGCCGATTGTAGGCGTCATCTGGGACCTTGAAGGCTTCCCGTTAATACACTCCGAGGTCACAAGGAGTCGAAGCCGTAGCCAAGCTTAAGTGGCGTGACGAAATCCCCCGAGTACGGCCAAAACCGGTACTGAAGGCCCCTGGAATCCCGTGAACCCGACTACCCATTCCCGTTGTCTCCACCACCACGAAAGCTTCTGGAAACGCTGCCAAGTAACCCACGATAGGTGCAACGATCCACGTGGCAGGCAGACAATATCTACGGTACATGTCAGCAGTGCGTAGCCGGCCGGCTCCGTTCCCATTCCTACACTCACACACACCAATCTGTAAGTGGCAAAATAAATAATCTAAAATTCCAAAGTATAGTATTATACCCAATCCAAGTGAAAGAACTCTTGAACAGCAGTAGTAGGCCACCCTGAGAGCAATAGAGCTTAAGCTCTGACTGGCCGGTGCCCAGGGATTTAGCAGGGTCCATCTGACCCGCAAGTAACAAACAGTGTGGAAAGTATTTCTTGAACAAATCTGATGTTGGCGACGACTTCGACATATTAACAATGTATGTCGGAGTAGTACTAACAGGCTCGGTCATTAAATTCTCAAATGTAGAGAGATTGAATGATTCCCTGTGACCGTTTGCATGCTAATCTGGGAAGGATTTTTCTTAGGGTAATCATTTGATCCGTCGTTGATCGGCCCTCACGACAACCTGCCTGGTATTCTCCGACGAAGGACTCTTCAAGTGGTCTCAATCTGAACAAAACAAGGGACGTAATTTTGTACGCCGAATTAAGGAGGGGTAATTTTTCGGCAATTGTGCACTCCAGTCTGGCACTATCTTGAGGAGTGGGCAAATGAGGCCGTATAAACAGCTAGCAGGCAATTCCACGACTTCCCATATTTTCGACAAAATATGGTTCAGATCTTCACCGCCACGTTTGAGAGATTCAGCCGGTGCTGGTCTTTCCTTTGATAGTTTTTAAGCTTTTTTAACCTCATCTAGTGTAGGCGGCTCCACAGCTTGTCCATAGGGCACTTATAGGGAAATTAGAAAACAACAAGGCCAGTAAATATCAAAATTTATGAAGAACGAAAGAGAACGAGATTTTTCTGTGCAGTGCCCTATTGTCACTAATTACGTATGCACTTATGGGAACAGGGAGGTCTGCCATTTTCTTACGCTCCATATAAATAAAAAATGATTTGTAGGGGCAAAATCCTACATGGTGGAGGGGGGCTTTTAAAAACCCAGAAAATTTACGTAATTAGTGTACGGCCCCTAATGTTCATTCTATTCATCCACTCAAAATATTTTTCACTTGAGGGTTACATGAAAACATATGCAGATATTTGTCATCTAGTTTCGTTTGTAGAAGTTAAATGATTTGTTAGTGATGGCACTCACTGCTCTCAATTCACTAAAAAATGTAATTAAATTTAAGTGAATTGAAACTTCAACAAACACATAGATTTTAAGTGAATTGGCAATACAGTTTGCAAAATATCCGTGTTAGTGATAATAATTCCCACCATCCCGCCCATTAGAAGTGGACAGGACCAAAAAAAGAGTAGTGAAATATTTATTTCATACTCAGACTTATTTTTGTAAATTGCCCTCATGATATTTTTGTACAATTTTTCATTATTAGTATTTATTTTAAGTAGTATTTACTAGAAAAGAACATAGATATTATTTTCTACGTTTTCATTAAAATTTCACCACATTTCTTTTTGGTATGCATATGACATGTGAGTAAGTTTTATTAGACGCAAGTAAGGTCATCATAAATGTCGATTTTTAAAGCCTACCTGATTTTTATAGTGGAAATTAAGTGACAATTATTTTGAGTGTCGATGTACCTCACTCAAAATAATTGTCACTTAATTTTCACTATAAAAATCAATTAGGCTTTAAAAATCTATTTCTCTACATTCCAACTGGAACTTGGCTAGCTGCTTAACTTTGTATTCTATAAGCATTTCCTCAGTTATTAATTGAAAGATTTTCTGCGCCGCTTGAATATGTAGGGTCCATTACTAGCACTCACTCCCTATTTTGTGTGACAACTATGCCCAACGAGCCCACTCGAAAACATCCTTGACCGAATCGGGAACAGGAATTCTACACTTTTGTCCGCAAGGCTAGCTGGAGACCCGTCGTAGTAAATTTTTTCACCGTTATTCCTTCTGGACTTCCTTCCTCCTGTAAATTTCCTTCGGAGATTTATACTTGCAGTCGAGGAAATTCCTCCTGAAATACCCACCAGTTTTCCTACAGGAATCTCTTGACAAAATCATGCAGGAATTCTGTTTTTTTTTCTCTGAAGGATGTCTCGGAGAAAAAAATAGCAACAAGATCAGAAAAACCCGGAGAATTCTCTTGAAAAAATAAGTTTTAAAATGAAACCACAAAAGATATTATAGGGCGATTCCAATAAAAAAAATCCCAAAAAAAATTTGGAGGAAATCCTAAAACAATTCTGAGAGAACTGCTAAAGATTCTTAAAAGAACACAAAGATTGCTGGGAAACTCCCGGAGAATCTTCCAGGTATCCTAGATGAATTTCCAAAACAAATCATGTTCAAATCAACGACACAAAAGACAAACTTGCGGGAGATTTTCTGGAGGAACTACTTGAAGAACATACTGATCAATTACTGAAGGAACCATCTGAGGGATTTCTGGAAGACCTCCTCCTTGGAATAACTTTCAAAATAAAAACAGTAGAATTTTCTTTCACGAAAAACCCATGAAAGTTTCGGGTTCTAGCGAGTGCCGGTGCGCATCGCTCCTCATTATAGCATGAGGAGCGATGCGCGCGGAGTTGAACTGGGGCACTAAATGCAAAAAATTGAATAATTCCCTTGTTATTTAATTTACGTCGGAATTGTTCTGCAAAAGAAAAACAGATTTTCGGCATTTTTTATCAATATTAAAGTGACGTTTCACAAAATAACAACCCTGTATGGAAATTTAGCAACCCAGTATGGGGCGCTAAATTTGGAAACTTGCGGCTAATTTTAAGTTGCGTTCTTATTTTACATTCCCGTTTAGATACCTCCAGTGTAAAAGTGAGTCTCTATAAAGGGCCCGGAAATAGCGATAGGGACCCAGATGGGGACTCCCGTGGAGGTGCTCTTATAAAGCATGTACCATTAGTAGTTGAAATAACAAAAAATGTAACCAAATTTCTTCTAGTTTTAACAAAAATGTTACTAAATATGTTTGCAATTAAACAAAAATATAACTCGATGTGTTACACGAAAAGTAATGAAAATAACTATTATAAATTGTATTTCTTTCAAGCGACTTTTTTTACGATGATTCTACGAACAAATTTGGAATTTTTCACTGGATAAATATAAATGGAAAAGCGTTGAAATGCTTTTTTTTTTTGCGGGTATCATAGGCCGTCTAAACTGTTCTGGAGTACATATTTTCGAATGTATCAGGGAATGTGTCTATAGAAACAATATATCCTAAGCTGAGATATGTGTTCAAAAATATGTATGTGATCACAGAACATAAATTGATCAACTTTTAAATAAACGCAAACTATTTCCGGCTCTCCAAACCGATCAACCAAGACATGAACGATGTATTCGTGCCTCGCTGAACATTTCAGTAGATCCATTCTGAGACGAGACTTGCAAACGATGTATACGTGCATTACAAAACATCCCAGCAGTTTAATCGAGCTAGTGGCATTTCACTGATTTCTTTTACAAACTACAGTGGACCCTCCATAAGTCGAAGTTCTAAGACTCGTTGCTTTTTTTCGAACAATTTATCAAGGACTTCTGCTAAACATCTCTATATCGGCTGTATTATATCTGCAGGGGGAAGGCTCGTTTGGCCGAAACCCACTAGGCCGAAAGTGGTTTGGCCTAATATACCATTAGGTCGAAAGTCATTTCGCCGAAAGGGTCATTTGGCCGAAAATGTAATTTGGCCGAAAGGGTCATTTGGCCGAAAGAGTCATTTGCCGAATAGGACATTTGGCCGAATAGGACAGTGCGAAGTGAGTAGTGGGAAGTGGATAGTGAGATGTCTCACTACTCACTTTTCACAGTGAGAAGTAGGAAATAAGTAGTGAGAAGTGAGACGTCTCACTTTTTACACCTTATTTCTCACATTTCAAATGACTTATTCGGCCAAATGTCCCAATCACGCCTAATGACCTTTTCGGCTAAATAACCCTTTCGGCCAAATTACCATTTCGGCCATATGACCCTTTCAACCAAATGACCCTTTCAGCCTAATGGTCTGTTCGACCAAATGGTATATTCGGCAAAACAACTTTCGGCCAAGTGGCATTCGGCCGAACGGCCCTTCCCCCAATGATCCAACTTATGAATGATGATAGATATGATATCTTTGTAGGTTCATTGAGCTTATATGACTTCAATCATCACTTGCCCTAGCCATTGCAGGCCTTTATGGTTGGCTAAAATATCCTGGTTGTTGTATTCTTTGATGTAATCATCCAAGTCCTTAAACGCAGTGCTTCCACACCCCAACAAAAAAAAGTCCGTAGTCACATTCTAATAGATATTGCTCAACACAAACACCTCCTTAGTTATTGTGCATTTGGTAGATCTTAATCTTAACTCAAGAAAATTTTAGAGCATCTTGAACATCTTATGTTTTTGGACATTGAGATCATATGCCTTTTAAACTGGATTAGGAAAATACTGACGAAGAGGACATTGCAAAAGTCATTATTGATCTGGTAGTTACTTTGAACTGAACTCAAGATCGTTTTGTAGTACCATGAACACATCGTATTAAAAACATGGGGTTTACGTTATGCACATATGCCTGGTGGACCGGATTGGATATATGCCGAAGATAAGAACATTGCAAAATCCTTGATTGACCTACCTTGAACTGAGCTCAAGAATGTGTTGGAGTACCTTGAACGTCTCGTTTTCACGAAAATTGGATTCGCATGATGGGCATGTGCCTATTGGACCGGATTTTGCAATGAGAACATTGCAAAAGCCTTGGTTGATCTGGTGGATAACTTGGATTGAACTTGAGGACGTTTTGGAGTACCTTCAATATTTCGTATTCACGAAAATTGGGATTACATGGTGTGCATATACTTATGGAATCAGGTAGAGTACATATCGATGTTGAGGACATTGCAAAAGCTTTGGTTGATCTGGTAGATAACTCGGGTTGAAATTAAGAACGTTTTGTACATCTCGCTTTCAAGAAAATTAGGTTTATTGGGTATATGCCGACGGTGAGAACATTGCAAAAGCCTTGGTTGATCTGGTACACACCGTGGGGTTAACTCGAGAACGTTTTGGAGAGCCTTGAACATCTCGTACTCCTGAAAATTGATCACTGTCTCAACGATCAAGATGACCAAACTTGAATGAGTGTTAATAATTATCAAAGTATGTGGTCTAGGATCCAAACATTTCTGATTCATCCACATGCTCTCAGAAGCGACATTCTGATAAACGATTTTGCTGAAGAAAGTGGGGACCTGGCTCTTTTCTGTGATTGTTCACAGCCAATTTAAAACGCTGGGCATATATTACCCATCCGTCCCGAAATGGTTAAAAGAACAAAGTTATCAATGGTTGTTAGGGTGGCTCAAATTAGTATGGGAAAAAAATTTCAATTTTTTTGATAGGCCGCCTTGTTATTCGGTTCTATTTGATGCCCTGATGCACTGGACAAAATTTCATCCGAATCGGTCAACGTTTGGGCGGTGCTAAACTCGTTGGAAGTTTATATGCAAAAATGTATGCAGAAACATCCAAAAACAGTGAATTGCAATCGGACGGCACAACTTACGATGAAGAACCATGATACTCATTCAGATCTTGAAGAATTTAATACAGAATGTTATGCAGAAAACCGCGAGACGAGTTTAGCACCGCCCAAACTTTGACCGATTTGGCTAAAATTTTGTCCAGAGCATCAGGGCATCAAATAAAACCGAATAAGAGGGCGGCCCATCAAAAAATTTGAAAAAGTGTTTTTTGAGCCACCTTAATGGTTGTGTTACAAGTATATTTCGGGACGAATGGGTCTTATATGCCTATTATATCACACTGTGTTATAATTATGATCATCATGGATTTTTCTTCTCCTCATCCGAGACAGATAATTTATAACAAAATTAGTGCAGATATTGTTATTTAAAACACATATTGTTATAGGATAACTAGAATAGCTATTCCGTTTCCCATCTCACTGAATTTATATTCATTCATCTCATCGCGAAAAATAGAAATACGGCACCAATTTCATCGCTTCTTTTGCTAAAATGCGTGCTCATTGCTGAAAAAAATCTCAAATATAAAAAACAAATCAAATTCCTTTTTATTGCTTTGTTTATCGTGGGATGAATATCGGATCTATGAGATGAAGTCCAGGAGCAGTAACCCTAATTGTGATTTAATTTTGTTATGACTAACTCCATTAACGGGCTTTGAGACAGTTCGGCGAATGACATTTCGTCGAATGACGTTTAGTCGAATGACATTTAGTCGAAAGGACATTTGGTCGAAAGGACATTTAGTCGAATAGACATTTCGTCGAATTGACATTTAGTCGAATGGACATTTGGTCGAATGCATATTTAGTCGTAAGGACATTTCGTCGAAAGGACATTTAGCCGAATGGAAAGTAAGTCGAATGTTGAAAGCGAATTTCAGTCGGTAATAGTTAATTTAGTAAAATGGATTCGTCAATAGATTTTTGGTTCAATTTGAATAGGAACTGATTAGAGGAATTCAGTGGACGTGAGGAAGTTCAATCGGCAGCGGATGGGGGCAGCTAATGGGGATTTTCCACCTAAGCAAACAGAAACTTCTGGAGATTGTTATTATAGAAAAATTGAAAACCTACAAAAATAGCAAAATATTGGGCACTGATGGTAAAATAGCCTCTATTCTATTTTTCGGCACAAGCTCAAAAATCAAAGATATCAATGTTATTTTGCCAATACTTCATCGTAGTCGGCTTTGGAACATTTAGTTGATTGGCATTTAGTCGAATGACAGCTGACATTTCGTCAAAAGGACATGTAGTCGAAGGGACATTTGATCGAATGGAAATGATTTTCTTATTCTTTTCATTGATACTGTTTCTTCCACTCAATATTAATACAATAATTATTTCAGTATATAATTCACTTCCAACCATAATCCGTTAATTATTGGCCGAAAATTTAATTGCAACCAAATGGTCATATGACCTTATGTCTACAGGGAGAGTAGGGTTTATTGTCAGTAAAGTAAATGTACATAAAATCGAAACTCAAGCTTCTAAATTTTAAAACTTGGATTTTAATAAAATATCATACATAACTGTTTGTAATTTTCGAGTTGAACTGAACTTTTAGTTCTTTCAGCGAGCACAAACCTTTAAACTTTTTAAAACAAAAAATGGAGCTGGCACGCACGATGCTGCTTCCTAATATTTTTCAGCAAAACTATGCCACTGCCGCTGCGTTATATTTTTAAGTATGCAAATTATAACATTTTTGTTGGTCTGTGGTCTGAAGCTTTTAATAGATTTTTCCATCAATTTTTAATGAATAACCATTATTTTAGTTGAATCAAAGGAAACTCATAAAAAATACCTGCATTAATGTGGTATTCCATAACTTTACTTTCAAAGAAAAAAAGGTTAAAACGTAACCGATCAAGTGTCATTTGACGAAACATCATTCGACTAAATATCTTCTGACCAGGTGGTACAGATTCATTGTAGTTGGTTAGAGAGGTTCGCCAAAGTCAATATCCTGTCGGGAATATTCACCGTTTTCTTATTATTTATTCTTTTTATGAACCCATCATTCTTTGAGCAATATTGGTGCAAAAATTATATTATTTTTATAACACCGCAATCAATCATTTATTCATTAATTATAATTGACTAAAGTTCCTTTCTTTCAAATATCCAATCGACGGAACGTCATTCGACTAAATGTACCAGCATTATTCATTCCAAATTTCTTTCGACCAAACATTATTCGCCCAAATGTACGATGATTCTTCATGCTAAAATGTGATTTCGACTAAATGTCCATTCGACGTAGTGTCCTTTCGACCAAATGTCCTACGTCTCTAATGGACTAAACATTCATTTTCGACTAAATGTCCCTTCGACCAAATGTCCATTCGACGTCATGTCCTCTCGACCAAATGTCATTCGACTAAATGGCTTTCGACGAAATGTCTTTCGACCATATGGTATAGATTCCCATTAATGAAGTGACCAATGCCGTTATTTAACTACACTTTAGAAAATAGAACTCTCGCATTGTGCACACTACTTTTGAAAAGCTAATCCCAGAATTCATCTTTCGATTCCTTGTGCACGGTTAGATTGTTCTTGTCAATGACGAAGTCTTCTTCTTCATGTACGCCGCCACAAGTCTCTTAGTCTTACTCTGCTGCGATATCCTGCTGGATTCCAGTCCAGCGCTTGCTTGCAGATTTCGTCTCCGCTGTTTCGTCATGTGTGGCCGACCTACCTCCGTTTACGCTCTCGAATTTCGTTCGATATTGGTTTTTGATCTGATTGGATCTTTATACATTTCGTAAACTCGAAAAAGCGGCACTAGCCTTCTTGATCCGTGCTTCTATGTCGATCTTGGCTCCACCGTCCGACGCTAACTGGCTGCCAAGATATTGAAAGTTTTCGACCTTCTCCACTGGTTTCCATGCTATCGTAAAGTTGGATGGGTTGTTTGTGTTTACATCCAACGATTTGATTTTGTTGACGTTGATGATGAGACCCACCGTTGAGGAGCGTTCGGCCAGGACGTTCCGCTTACTCTGCATATCAGTGCGCCGTTGTGCTAGTAAAGCAATATCATCAGCTCGTTTGTTACACACACGGTCAATCGCACCCACCAAGATCTCGTCGATTACGATAAGGAACAGTAGCGGGGATAGAATACATCCTTGCCTCACTCCCGCAACCACCCGGATGAGGTCAGACAAAGCTCCATTATGCAGGAATCTGCACGTAAAAGCTTCCTACTGCACTTCGATGAGGCCGACGATATTATCCAGAACTCCCTTGCGTCTGAAAGCACCCCACATATTTTCGTGTTTCAGACGATCTAATGCTTTTTCATAGTCAATACCAGATAGAAAGACGAAATGCTCGAACCAACAACGTTTCAGCTAATCAGATGGGTCGGTGAGTAACTGACCTGTCGCGTCTTTCACCGGCATCCTTGGATTCATCCTTGTTCCACTCAGGCGTCGTGAGATATCGTCGGCCAGGGAGTCCACCCACGCTCGCTTGCCCCGTCTGCAGCAGCGTTTAACTTCCTTTTCTAGAGCCGAATACCGTTGACGGGACTCGTACTTGACTGCTCTGGTTCTTGTCCGCTCTATCGCGGCGGTAATCCACTCCTTCCACTGAGTGCGCAGCTCACCCAGATTGTTCTCACTAGTTTCGATAAAGGCATTCTTGATGGCCGTTCACTGCTCTTCTAGGCTGCCTACGCGGATCTTCTAGTTGGCGTGTGTTGAATCGCCGTCCGAGTCTCTCCTCCCGCCGCTGAATCCGAGCAATGCGTAATCGGATTTCGAAACTAACTCCTCGGTGCCGGGGAGTGTTGATCCCTTGAATACCGGAATACAACAATACCTGTCCCGATGGTAGTTTGTGTTCTCAAAAGCTTGGCCAACGGACTTCACTCAGTCCTAGGATTCCAAGCTTCATGCGCTGTGCCTTGCTGGCGAGTTGTGCCAGCTTACCTTGCAGAGCTAACGTTAAAACATTCCATGTTCCAATTCGTGTCGTTTGTTTCATGCCAAAGTCGTCGCCGTTATATCAGTTCTCGATCTTTCTTCGTTGGTTTATCGAACAGTTTGTTAAGTTCCGGGAGCAATAGGTAGTTGGTACAAGGTCCCTATCCACCGGGAAGGGAATACCATCTTAGATATTGCTTCCGGGGAAAAGCATTTCGTACTCAGCCATTCGATGCCAGAACAGACGCTGTTGGAGCCGCAGCTCCTTAGTGAACAGACGCTCAGTCGAGTCATATTTGTTTGGAGCCCCGCCCAACACCAGGACAAGGCTAGTGCGCTTTGAGCGGCACACGGTCGCTTTGATAGGGCCTGCATGCGGATAGTTGTAGCTTTTTATAGAAGTTCATCGGAGCCCACTATTAAACCCCACCACATCCTAGGCAAGCCCCCAGGTCGCACCCTCTCACTCTAGCTGATGTCAGAAGGACAACACTACAGACTACACTATTAGCTAAGTAAGCAACCATTAGCTGGCGGTCAGTTGTCATCGAAAGACCCGTGGAAGCGTGAGTATTGGAGCTTGTAAGTTATGACCAGAGCTATGTTTGACGTTCCTTCCCAGATGTCGCCTTAGCATTTTGTAGCCCTCAATGACGAAGTAGCAACTACAAATTGTATCCTACTGGTCATTTACTAGGAAATTTCAATATGTCCTACTGGGCAACTTCATAACAATGTTTAGGGAAAATCCATAGAATTTTATCATTCAGTAGATTTCTCCAAAGAAATCCATAAAAAGTTTGATCGAAACAGACGCAAACCATTTGGTTTGTAATTATCAGAACATTCTCGTCAGGAACCGGAGATCTGACGAAATTGATTTACTATTTAACGATTCATGTTGACAGTCAATTCGCCTCCGTAATCCAGACACAATCACTAACTTCGATATGAATAAATCAGCTAGTCAGTGACAGCGACGACGCCGCGAGTCTCTCACGTTATCAGCGGCATTGTCATGTTAAACCACTAGATGGTACACCAACATTAACGCAGAATACGACATGTTGTTTATCGCATGAAGACCCACTCAAAACAGAGCTGCTTGTGATACTGCATCGGTTGACAAAATGCAGAACCAACCGCTAGAGAAAAAACTAGTCATCCACTTGATCCAATGCACTGGGTAAGATCCACTACTAAACAGCGTCAAAGCGCGTTTCTACAAGTCTCGTGAGCACTTATCGATAAGAGAAAGTGATTAATGAACCGAGGGTTTTCTCCGGAGGAGCGGGTAACGTTCGAGGGAGATTTAATTGAATATAACACGCAGCAAAGGTTCCCAACCTTGGAGCCTCATATCATTATCATACCACTTCGATATTCAACTAAAATTGGTAACAAAACTCCAACAAAAACAACTTCCTTGACCTTGAACTAAATACATAATCCTATTCCAACTTCATTTAGAGGACAACCAATCCAACATACCTCATTTTTCTATTCCTGTTTTCCTCTACTCAGTTAAATTTGATTTAAGTGATGTTAATTTTGGCATGTATTTAGAGAAAAAATTTACGAAACAGGATTTTTAATTTGATAAGCCTAATCCACACAATTGTTGCAATTTGGAAGCCCCTGTCATATTCTAAATACTCAACCATGATGTGTAGCGGCAACCGAATACACAGAGATATAGATTCGAGCAGGGGACGATAAGCACAAACACCAGCGACACCCCGCGACAAGTCCCTCTACAGCTCTCCGAAGGAATCCACACTTTTTTTCGTTATCTTGGTCTCAAATATTTACCCCACCATTTTTGCTGCTGGGATCAAAGCAGAACGGATTCACTTGCGACATAACGCCGTCATCCGTTCATGTCGGTCGATCATTGCACATAAACATAAATACGGACGATCCGCAGCAGTTTCAGTGTTCGCACGACGCCGGCTTGCCAAAGCCATCCCGGGTCTCTAATTAGCGAAGCAGACGGGATGGATTGGACTGCTGCCTTTCGGTACGGCTGGAAAATTATTCAAACGACCCCTGTGTCACATGGGAATCGGTTCACTCCGTGGAGTCATCGCTAGGGTAACCAAACTTTTAAATTTTGGAACACGTTTCTTAGCACTGAATTGATCACTGCAAAATTCAAATGACGGTTTGTGAATGTTCAGCAATTCTCGCTTAACTTTTCAAAAGGTCCTAAGTAACATTTTTTTCATGAATTAATTTGAATAGCACAATCAAAAGCTTTCATGTTGTTCTGTTGATTGCGCTATTCAAATCAATCCATTAAAAAATGTTACTTAAGACTTGAAAAGTTAACGAGATATTATTATAGTTGGCCACCCTACACTGCAACAATTTCGCACATGTGGCAAAATGCCAACTTGTGTGTTGATGTCACTCGAGGCATTTCCATTGGCCGCCAGAGATTGTCACGCAAGTGTTCGGAATTGTCTCATTCCAATTTGGCCAACTTTGCGTACAGCGTGGTTCATATTGTGCCGGGTCCGGGCTTCGGTGCGTCGAGAGAAATAGTTCTGGTGAACAAGCCCGAACGTGTTATTTGGTGGTTTTGGTGCAGCACTGCTCTTCAGTATGGCGTCATTGCCCGTTTTAGCGGCCATTCTGCTAGCACAAAATGACAAAGTATTTGCGACAAAATTGGCACTTTGCGGACAACGACAAAAAAGGATATAAAAGGTAAAAACCTCAGTGTTGATCAAACACGCATGCATCATCAAAGATTTTGGATCAAATGGTCCACGAAACATGCAATTGCAAAACGCAAAATGAAGAAATGAGGCAAAATCAAGCTGTGAATATGTCTAAAATAAATTATTCTGGTAGTTATTAACAAATACGGGTATGACAAAGCATAGGAGCAACGATAAAATGCAAGACAGAAAATGTACGCATAGCAAGGATCACATCCGACATAAAATCCTTAACGGTAGAATAAACAAATTTTAAATTTTCATCCAGTAATGGTCAATATCCTTTTGATTGTTACCTTCCAACAAGTGACCACCGTCAGAATGCCATCGACTCTTTTGTTTGCAGAACACTGACTGGAACGGTCTTCTCATTTTCATTGAAAGCATCAAAGAAACCTCATTCCCAATGTGGTTACAATTCGAACCAATCGACAGGTACTGCATGACTCAGAGCAATCTAGCAACTTCCATTCAAACACGTTTTCGTTTATAAGCCCATCTATTGAATGACGAATCTGCAAAACTGATGATGTGGTTTCAATCGGAATCATTAGGCAAGAGTTCGAGAAAGACTGATGACTGTTGTTCAACAAGGCTCATTTCCTTTCAATTAATCCCAGCCATACAATGGCAGAGAGGCTCAAGCTGCATTCTAGTTTTCACCCGTCCCATCAAAACGGATTTGTCATGCCGCCTGGAACAGTACAAAAGAATAAATTAAGCCTTACCATTCACCAATGATTTCCTCGGAACTCGCTAATCCAAGCTCCTGGTGGTAAACCGACGGCATGCATGCATGGGTTCGGTCCAACCACTGACTTTTTTCCACTCTCGAGATTGCATCCGGATGTGCTCTCATGGGTAACAAGATGGAAACCGGATCGGGAATCTAATTGGAACTTAATTTAATTTCCACTCCGTCTGATCGATGCTGGGACCAATATTGGCGGTTTTGTGGGTGGCACTTTTGGAGTGCTTCCCCGCTGCCGGATAGGTTGCATCCTGTGGTGAGTCTGTATGTCGCTGATTGAGCAAGGATGCCAGACGCTCAAGAATGTCACAAACATAACAGATGTTTTTTTTTGTTATTTTGTATAGGTATGGCTTGACCTGCTTTTGTTTCTTTAGCATTCAAAAATATGACGAAGACAGTCGGAGCTCCAGTAGCCATGCGAGCAAAGGCGTAGGATCATAATATTCCTTTCACTCTGGCTGAAACCTTTTAAGTAGAGATGGACAAAATGACTCATTTGGGTGAGCGGCTCCAAACCAAGCGTTCACTTAAATCATCCGATTCCGATTTCAAAATCATTTTTTTATCTTGCATATTCCACTTATTATTAATGCTTAAAAATTCCTCCAAAAACCTTGTATGTAAAGAATTAGAGAGCTGTACACTTAAAAAAAAAAGCAAAATTGCAAAGAAATTCGGATTAATTAATCTAATCTAATCTAATCTAATCTAATCGAACACAAACGCAGCCAGTACAAAGAAAGCATCCTGGAAAACTATTGAGTTAGATGACGCCCAATAATTTTTCTTGTCAATATTGAAGCTCACAGCATACCAGTGGTATGACATAAACTTCAAAGCAGCCAGGCCCACTGCGTTGTGTTTGCCGCAGAGATGATTCTTCGAGATGTATCGTGTTCAAGTAGTCACTTCAACATGATACATATCACGAATCTACAGGGGTTGAAGGATGCGTGGACATACCGTACCATACGCACCGCGTTCTTTTGAGTTTTATTTTGGTAATTGTATATAAATAAATATGTAGTGAAATGCATAACATTATGATAAGAAATTATACCAAATTTTATATATATTTGTGAAAGTACAACGTCAACTAGGAGCCGAAGTTGATTCAGGATGTACATCTCTTGTAGAAGCTGGAAATTGTGTGGAATGTATTTATTATTTAGAATGTTATTTATCGGATAGCAGTTTGTGTGCCGGGGAGTCGACTGCGTAAAGGTTCCGCGGCAGGTTGTGGAGCTTCCCTTCCTGGGATGTTTTGTAGTGGGCTATGAAAATGTTTAATCAGTATGAAGGTACATTATAATATAAATATATAAAAGTATAAAAATATGATTTTTTAATATGAAAATAAGAAACATAAAAATATAGTGTAATAATAGAATAAAAATTGCTATATGAAAATTTAAAAAATATGATAACATGAAAATAAAAAATGAAGATACAAAAATATGAGTACATAAAAACATGAGAATATGATAATATTGCAAATGTTAAAATATAAAATGTGATATTAAAGTATTAAATTTTGAGAATATGACAATATAAAGATCTGAAAATAAGATAATATAAAATTATTAAAACACAAAAATATAGAAGATGGAAATATGAAAGTATAAAAAATAATATAATAAAAATATAGAAATATGTAAATATGCTAATTAAATTATAACAACATGAACGTATGAAAATATAAGAAAGGCAAAAAAATTAAAATATGAAAATTAAATATTTCAAACTACAATATGAAAATATGATATGAAAAAAAATACAAATATATGAAAATACAAAAGTATAAAATATGAACATATACAAGCAAAGAAATTCGGATTAATTACCAGAGGAAATTAATTCAAATTTCCAGAAGGAAATTTAATCGAATTTCCAGAAGAAATTCATTCGAATTTCCAGAAGAAATAAATCCGAATTTCCAGAAGAAATTCAATCGAATTTCCAGAAGAAATTCATTCAAATTTCCAAAATAAATTAAATCAAATTTTCAGAGGAAATTCATCCGATTTTCCAGCGGAAATTCATCCGATTTTCCAGCGAGAATTCATCCGATTTTCAGGCGGAAATTCATCCGATTTTCCAGCGGAAATTCATCCGATTTTCCAGCGGAAATTCATCCGATTTTCCAGCGGAAATTCATCCGATTTTCCAGCAGAAATTCATTCAAATTTCCAAAGGAAATTCATCCGATTTTCATTCAAATTTCCAGAGGAAATTCATTCAATTTCAGAGGAAATTCATTCAATTTCAGAGGAAATTCATTCAATTTCAGAGGAAATTCATTTCAATTTCAGAGGAAATGCTTTCGAATTTCCAGAGGAAATGCTTTCGAATTTCAGAGGAAATTCATTTCAATTTCAGAGGATATTCGTTCGAATTTCAGAGGATATTCGTTCGAATTTCCAGAGGAAATTCATTCAATTTCAGAGGAAATTCATTCAATTTCAGAAATTCATTCAATTTCAGAGGAAATTCATTCAATTTCAGAGGAAATTCATTCCAATTCAGAGGAAATTCATTCAATTTCAGAGGAAATTCATTTCAATTTCAGAGGAAATTCATTCAATTCAGAGGAAATTCATTCCAATTCAGAGGAATTCATTCCAATTTCAGAGAAATTCATTCCAATTTCAGAGGAAATTCATTCAATTTCAGAGGAAATTCATTCCAATTTCAGAGAAATTCATTCCAATTCAGAGGAAATTCATTCCAATTTCAGAGGAAATTCATTCAATTTCAGAGAAATTCATTCAATTTCAGAGGAAATTCATTCCAATTTCAGAGGAAATTCATTCCAATTTCAGAGGAAATTCATTCAATTTCAGAGGAAATTCATTCCAATTTCAGAGGAAATTCATTCCAATTCAGAGAAATTCATTCAATTCAGAGGAAATTCATTTCAATTTCAGAGGAAATTCATTCCAATTCAGAGGAAATTCATTCCAATTTCAGAGGAAATTCATTCCAATTTCAGAGAAATTCATTCCAATTTCAGAGGAAATTCATTCCAATTCAGAGAAATTCATTCAATTTCAGAGGAAATTCATTCAATTTCAGAGGAAATTCATTTCCAATTCAGAGGAAATTCATTCCAATTCAGAGGAAATTCATTCCAATTTCAGAGGAAATTCATTCCAATTTCAGAGAAATTCATTCCAATTCAGGAAATTCATTCCAATTCAGAGAAATTCATTCAATTTCAGAGAAATTCATTCAATTCAGGAAATTCATTCCAATTTCAGAGAAATTCATTTCAGAAATTCATTCAATTCGAAATTCAATTTCCAGCGAATAATTTCCTCAGGAAATTCAGAATGGAATTCTCCTCAGGAAATTCGAATTTCCTGGAAATTCAGATGAATTTCCTCTGGAGATTCAGATGAATTTCCTCTGGAGATTCAGATGGAATTTCCTCTGGAAATCAGAATTTTCTGGAAATTCAGATCCTCTGGAATTCAGATGGAATTTCCTCTGGAATTCGGATGAATTTCCTCTGGAATTCAGATGAATTTCCTCTGGAAATTCGGATGAATTTCCTCTGGAAATTCGGATGAATTTCCTCTGGAAATTCGGATAAAATTCCCCTGGGAATTCAGATGAATTTCCTCTGGAAATTCGGATGAATTTCCTCTGGAAATTCGGATGAATTTCCTCTGGAAATTCGGATGAATTTCCTCTGGAAATTCGGATGAATTTCCTCTGGAAATTCGGATGAATTTCCTCTGGAAATTCAGATGAATTTCCTCTGGAAATTCAGATGAATTTCCTCTGGAAATTCAGATGAATTTCCTCTGGAAATTCAGATGAATTTCCTCTGGAAATTCAGATGAATTTCCTCTGGAAATTCGAATGAATTTCCTCTGGAAATTCGAATGAATTTCCTCTGGAAATTCGAATGAATTTCCTCTGGAAATTCGAATGAATTTCCTCTGGAAATTCGAATGAATTTCCTCTGGAAATTCGAATGAATTTCCTCTGGAAATCCGAATGAATTTCCTCTGGAAGTCGAATGAATTTCCTCTGGAAATCGAATGAATTTCCTCTGGAAATTCGAATGAATTTCCTCTGGAAATTCGAATGAATTTCCTCTGGAAATTCGAATGAATTTCCTCTGGAAATTCGAATGAATTTCCTCTGGAAATTCGAATGAATTTCCTCTGGAAATTCGAATGAATTTCCTCTGGAAATTCGAATGAATTTCCTCTGGAAATTCGAATGAATTTCCTCTGGAAATTCGAATGAATTTCCTCTGGAAATTCGAATGAATTTCCTCTGGAAATTCGAATGAATTTCCTCTGGAAATTCGAATGAATTTCCTCTGGAAATTCGAATGAATTTCCTCTGGAAATTCGAATGAATTTCCTCTGGAAATTCGAATGAATTTCCTCTGGAAATTCGAATGAATTTCCTCTGGAAATTCGGATGAATTTCCTCTGGAAATTCGAATGAATTTCCTCTGGAAATTCGAATGAATTTCCTCTGGAAATTCGAATGAATTTCCTCTGGAAATTCGAATGAATTTCCTCTGGAAATTCAAATGAATTTCCTCTGGAAATTCGAATGAATTTCCTCTGGAAATTCGAATGAATTTCCTCTGGAAATTCGAATGAATTTCCTCTGGAAATCCGAATGAATTTCCTCTGGAAATTCGAATGAATTTCCTCTGGAAATTCGAATGAATTTCCTCTGGAAATTCGAATGAATTTCCTCTGGAAATTCGAATGAATTTCCTCTGGAAATTCGAATGAATTTCCTCTGGAAATTCGAATGAATTTCCTCTGGAAATTCGAATGAATTTCCTCTGGAAGCTCGAATGAATTTCCTCTGGGAATCGAATAATTTCCTCTGGAAATTCGAATGAATTTCCTCTGGAAATCGAATGAATTTCCTCTGGAAATTCGAATGAATTTCCTCTGGAAATTCGAATGAATTTCCTCTGGAAGTCGAATGAATTCCCTCTGGAAATTCGAATGAATTTCCTCTGGAAATTCGAAAAAAATTACTCCGGAAATTCGAATGAATTTCTTCTGAAACTTCGAATGAATGTCCTCTGGAAATTCAAATGAATTTCCTCTGGAAATTCGAATGAATTTCCTCTGGAAATTCGAATGAATTTCCTCTGGAAATTCGAATGAATTTCCTCTGGAAATTCGAATGAATTTCCTCTGGAAATTCGAATGAATTTCCTCTGGAAAGTCGAATGAATTTCCTCTGGAAATTCGAATGAATTTCCTCTGGAAATTCGAATGAATTTCCTCTGGAAATTCGAATGAATTTCCTCTGGAAATTCGAATGAATTTCCTCTGGAAATTCGAATGAATTTCCTCTGGAAATTCGAATGAATTTCCTCTGGAAATTCGAATGAATTTCCTCTGGAAATTCAGATGAATTTCCTCTGGAAATTCAGATGAATTTCCTCTGGAAATTCAGATGAATTTCCTCTGGAAATTCGAATGAATTTCCTCTGGAAATTCGAATGAATTTCCTCTGGAAATTCGAATGAATTTCCTCTGGAAATTCGAATGAATTTCCTCTGGAAATTCGAATGAATTTCCTCTGGAAATTCGAATGAATTTCCTATGGAAATTCGAATGAATTTCCTCTGGAAATTCGAATGAATTTCCTCTGGAAATTCGAATGAATTTCCTCTGGAAATTCGAATGAATTTCCTCTGGAAATTCGAATGAATTTCCTCTGGAAATTCGAATGAATTTCCTCTGGAAATTCGAATGAATTTCCTCTGGAAATTCGAATGAATTTCCTCTGGAAATTCGAATGAATTTCCTCTGGAAATTCGAATGAATTTCCTCTGGAAATTCGAATGAATTTCCTCTGGAAATTCGAATGAATTTCCTCTGGAAATTCGAATGAATTTCCTCTGGAAATTCGAATGAATTTCCTCTGGAAATTCAGATGAATTTCCTCTGGAAATTCGGATGAATTTCCTCTGGAAATTCGGATGAATTTCCTCTGGAAATTCGAATGAATTTCCTCTGGAAATTCGAATGAATTTCCTCTGGAAATTCGAATGATTTTCCTCGGGAAATCAGATGAATTTCCTCTGGAAATTCGAATGAATTTCCTCTGGAAATCGAATGAATTTCCTCTGGAAATCAGATGAATTTCCTCTGGAAATTCGAATGAATTTCCTCTGGAAATTCGAATGAATTTCCTCTGGAATTCAGATGAATTTCCTCTGGAAGTCGAATGAATTTCCTCTGGAAATTCGAATGAATTTCCTCTTGAAATTCGAATGAATTTCCTCTGGAAATTCGAATGAATTTCCTCTGGAAATTCGAATGAATTTCCTCTGGAAATTCGATTGAATTTCCTCTGGAAATTAGAATGAATTTCCTCTGGAAATTCGAATGAATTTCCTTTGAAAATTCGAATGAATTTCCTCTGGAAATTCGAATGAATTCCCTCTTGGAAATTCGAATGAATGCAGAATAGGAATTCCCTTCGGATAATTGGATGATTTTCCTTCAGAAATTTAAACATTTCTTTGGAAATTCGGTTAAATATTCTTTGGAAAGTAATATCTGCATGAAATTTCTTTGAAACTTGTGATGAACCTGGAATGGAGTTTTTAGCTTTAGGGTGCCAAAACGCCAGTATTCGGAATATGAATCATGTTCGGGATTTGAGCAAAAACGGTATGCATTAGGGTTGTTCACATTTCCATCCAAATTAGGCCCACCTGATAGTTAAAATTTCTTTCGCTTGAATATAAACCTATTGGTTCTAATTTAATTTCGTATTTCGTATATTAATTTCGTATATTAATTATTTGTTAAGCCGAGAATAGCCTAAACGCAAGTTGGCATCATTGGAATTTCACCCCGGTTGAAAATCGATAGTCATTAAAATATTAATTAGGGAAAAGGACCCAAAGTGAGGTGTGTGGTTGGCGCTGATGCTTCAATCTGAAGGAAGGTTGATATCCGATGGCTGTTATACTACATGATACTGTAGGTAGATACACGTCTTTTGATTTTGTGCAATAATATTCCTCGCCTTGGTTGAAAATACCATCAGATTTATAGATTCCAAGTAGTAAGCAAATATTTACTTGCTGAAATATGTGCAATTAAATATATTGAAGGATAAAAAAATTGAAAAAGCTCCGATTCTGACAGGTCCAATAAATCTGCTTGCCACGTGTTTCCACTTAATAATTCAGAATTCTCCTTCGCTTCTTGTCTCTTTTCTCTTCATTTGCAAAGGAATGCTTCCTTATTACCGCTGTAGAACACATTCCAGACGCAGAGGAATCTGACGCCGTGCGTGGCAGCTCCCAGAAATGAGTCCTACCGTGCTCTTGATTTATTCATGTAAAATAAGAAAATCCACGCGTCAGCCATTACACCTTCTTCACACCTCTCCGTGTGCCATCTATTATCGCACAGTGTCTCATGAAGTTCGGAAATATGAACATTTTATATTATTATAATAATCCGAAAACTTTTTCAGATAAAAATATTAGATACTATTTATGTTTGAAAAGGATAGCTACCTTGATTACCATTACTTTTTTGTAAGAAAAATTTCACTTTAGATTGATCAGAATAAGAAATAGGCCAAGAAACGATTTGTGTTGAAAATGGACCATTCAAATCTACATCGATATGGGCGTGGGATTGCCAGTCCGGATAAGGCGAGTTCCATTCTTGGTCCGGTGTAGGAAGTTTTTGAGTGAGACACATACATTTGACTCCCTGGGCATAGTGTATCGATTGTTCGTACTATCCCCTTTAAATGTACCACTTGATTGTAACTTTAACAGATACGTATTTCGACGACCTTACTGTCGAAATATGTGTCTGCTAAAGTTACGGTCAAGTGGTGGAATTAAATGAGATAGTATGAACTCGTCTTACAGAGATAAGCCAGCCGAGGGATGCAAATCTCGCTAATAAAGACACACAAAAAACTGACAGGTGAAGACATTCCACTAAAAGCTTGAAATAATTTTCTTATCATGACATTCATGCAATGACAAGGCGCGGATAATCTTTTCTATTATTAACTGTTGAAATGATAGAAGAACACTAATTTCCGACGGTTTTTTAATCACGTTGAACAAGAAAAAACTATTTTTTATCTATAGTTACAAAACCTGACCTCTAGAATCTGCGTCTCAGGGTCAACAAAATTTCGCTCAAGTTTTCGCGCCTCAACGAACACTGTTCAACACATCGTCATTTTTATGCACACCAGTGTGATGACTTCCAAATGGATTCTCCTGTCTCGATTATGGGTGGCGGGCTGAAGTTATGAGGTGGCAAACAAAAACAAAAGGCAAGAACCATCTGATCCCGCCCAGACTGCATCAATATCTGCTTGTGAGATGGAAAAGATCGATCGCCCCATCTCGATGACTACGGACGGTCTCCATCGTGCATACGGCCGGGTTCAAGCTCATCCGGATCGCAGCAGACCCCACCAGCAACAGCGTCCATGCGTCGGTGTTGTCGTCGTCGTCGTCGGGTGAAGGTTGCACATTAAAATCTATAGAAATGGATGTATAAATATTTTACGACCGGCTCCGGCCGGAGGATGGTTGATGGAAAAGTAATTAGAATGATTTATGGTGCTGATGGGAAAGGTTTTTCTACGGGCAACCGACCGACAGAAGATTTCACCGCCACCAGGCAGGCCAGACGCGGGTATTTAGTCTCCGGAAAGGAATGCATTGATTTCTCGCCTTTGTTTGCCGTGATGATGGAAAACATAAATTAGGTGAGCGTACATCACCGGTATGAATGTATCTAAATAGAAATGTTTGATGATAAGTAAAAATAGGTTCTCAGATGTAATCTTGATCGTAATCTTGTGAAAAGGTCTTGAAATTATTATTTCCTGCATCCCACAAAACAAATAACATCTGGCAAATTAGTTAATACTTGTCTTGAATTGAAATACACTTTCCGCAGATTTCAATCGATTGCCAATTTTCAACGAAATCATCGTTTCACGTGAAATAAAAACCAACAATGCTACTAATAGTCCGCATCAGACGGGGAGCAAAAGTTCAAGCTTCATTTGCCACACAAATGACAACCCGTTCCCACATTGCAATTGAATGCAAAAGCGAGTTCCGAAAAAAAAATAGCGCACAAAAAACACCAAATGGAAATCAGGAGCCGTTTGACATCGAGCAATCAGCTCGAGTCAGACAGTGCAATGCTGCCTTGCGCTGATATGATGGTAAAGGCAGCAGTTAGTTGGACCGATTTCGTTGCTGCCACTACAACTGACTGGCGCAGCTCGTTTTGCAAACGGCTATGACAACGACAAGGACGTTCACTTCTCGAAATGCTCAAAACTGTTTCGTTTAACTCTTCAATAGTCACATATATTTGGGAAAAAATCTCTTTCCAAAAATAATGAGAGGCTGTAGTTTTACCAAAGAAAATACTCGGATGCACCAGATAGCCGTGTTAAAAGATGTACCTATATAAGAACTGAAACGTGATGTGTTATCTCGTTATATTACAGCGATTAAAATAAGTAGAAATATTTTGAAAGCCTCAATATTACTATAAAAGAGTTGAATTTTCTAAATAATTACTAACTTATACTGTCGAAATATATTCGTATTTTATCTTGCTGATCGGGCTATGGATTAGAAATGAAACAGCGAACCAGACAATACCACGACTAATTGAAATCTGCCAGTCAACTTTTTGGACCAACTTCATCACCAGCGTGTAGCGTTAATTGATTTTGAAGACAGGCAAATCAAATCATCGGTTGCGCTGTGTTCTGCGAATTTGTCTGTTTTCGGCATAAAAAGTTTATTTGGTTGTCTCATTTGACAGCATTGTTCAGAAGTGCAGAACCAAGAGTTTTCTTGATTACGATATACAGCGCTATCTTATTGTATAGCGATGTTTGGGTTATTTGTCAAACTTTTCAATCTCCTGATTTATAATATTCAAATAATGTACAAATACCTATGTATAATCAAAACAATAAAAAATAATAGAAATATTCTGTAAAATTGTCAGTGATGAACTTGTTATTAATTTGAAAAAAACCCAACTTAATTCACCGAGTAGTGATACTGAATTGGGTTGTTTAGCAGAAAAAAAATATGAGGTTTCCTATGGTTTAACATAAAGAGCATGCTTTTCTGATCTCCAACATATTTTTATTTTGTTTGTAAACCTTTTATTTTCATTTTTGTATAGCAAACAAAAACCTATTTTAATCGATAGAATGACACTAACATTCATAGAATGACAGTTCCTTATGCAGCATAAGAACAAATTTTTAGTCCCATATAAATTAAAATGCAAATTAAAAATAGTTCAGGGCTCCAAAAATTCTGAAAAAATTGGGGTTGAGGCTTATTTTTTTATGCAGATTCAGAATATGTAAAAACATGTATACCCTAAACAGCAATTTCTCGCATTTAGCCAAGACACCAACCTTATATGGTGCTAATATGGTTCGATGCACCATTTTCTTTATAACTTTCAAACGCAACGGACAATCGTTACCAAATTCAATAGTGATCAACTAGACTTTTTCCCCCGTTGAGAGAAACTTGTTGCAAGAAAATCAACTGAAGATAACTATATGAAAAGTTGACTAATGTTTTACTTAGTTTTTGTGCGCACACATACACACACATACTCACGGACAGACAGACATGTGCTCAGCTCGTCGAGCTGAGTCGATTGGTATATAACACTATGGGTCTCCGAGACTTCTCTAAAAAGTTTGTATTCGGAGTGAAATGGTAGTCTTTCGGTACATTTATTGTACGAGAAAGGCAAAACAAACATTCTAATCAGGGAATCAATATTCGAGTAACGCCTAACAATATACTCTTTGTCATCAACAGAGTTTGTTACTGACAAACGCACCTAGCGACAAACCTTTATCAGAACCCGAACACAATATGACAAGAATCATTTGCCTTGCATGCTCTGATATTTCCGAACATACGCTGCTAATTTTGTAATTATTGTTTGTATCTCGAATATTTCCATAAAAGCAGATACTATGATAGCATAGAACCGAAATTTTCACTAGAAATAATGCAAAATAACGGTATGAAAAGTTAGCAACAAGATTGTCTTCTTTTTTGTTGCTGACAAAAAATTTCGGATCTTTGTCATTTGTCTCCGACAAAAACAAAGCTTTGTCGTTGGTTCTCTTTTGTCGCTTGTTTCGCAGGCGCATTCCAAAAAAAATGATTCCCTGATTCTAATAGATTTAAAGAAAATCTGTAAATTTACGTTTATTTTAATTTTCCCAAGTTATGTACATGTATTCCAATCAATACTATTATTAAAACTATTTATTTTTCTAACTCTACTTTCAGGTAAAACCGTGGTAACAATAAGCAGATACTCTGATGAGTGAGTAATAAATAAATAACTACGAAAAAATTATTACATTTTCTAACAAACCGTTAGTCAAAATTGAGTATGTTGCAATCCTCCTGTAGCCTTTTTCCAAATGATTCTTTCATTGATCCAGTCATTGATTCTGAACCATTAACATAATGTCATATTATGAATCAGTAAGTGCAATCCACGTTCTTGTACGCTATAAAGACTTTTTTGAACTGTTGGGACTTGTAGAGTCTTGTGGGGTTTTGAAATAATTTCATGAAACAATTGAATCCGAAACGCATTAACCTTTGCATCCCCAACCTCTTTTGTGCATCAAAATTTTGGTGATGTTTTTGCTCTAATTTATTAAATTTTTGACCGATTTGTTTGAAATTTTCAGACATAAACCAAAAATTATCATAGTTTCAGAGGATCGATCGATTGGAGATGTCGGTCAAAGCAGCAAAGACTATGGTACCGTTAGTAGAAAACAAGCATGCATCCGTCCGGTGAGGATAACTCGCAAGTGATGTTTTTTGTGAATTTTTGGTAGAACGACGGTTAACATCAGTTTTTTCTTACGAGACGAGACGAGCCAGCCCAGGGCTGAAAGTCTCGCTAATAAAGAAAAAATAAGTTTTTTCTTCGGGCTGCTTGAGGCAGAATCGGTGAGCGAAACTGCTAACGCAAATTACGCGCTATAACTTCCGGAGGAATTTCTGAAGGAACTTCCGGAGGAAATCCTGGAGGAGCTTCCGGAGGAATTCTTGATAGAACTTCTGGAGGAATTCCAGAAGGACCTTTCGGAAGAACTCCTGAAGGAACTTTCGGAGAAATTTTTGAAGGAACTTCCAGAAGAATTCCTGAAGGAACTTCCGGAAGAATTCTTGAAGAAGCTTCCGGAGGAACTTCCGAATGAATGCTAGAAGGAACTTTCGGAGGAATTCCTGAAGGAACTTCCGAGGAATTCCTGAAGGAATTTCTGGAGGAATTCCTGAAGAAGCTTCCGGTGGAACTTCCGAAGGAATGCTATAAGGAACTTTTGGAGGAATTCCTGGATGAACTTCCTGAGGAATTCCTGAAGGAACTTCCGGAGGCATTTCTGAAGGAGCTTCTGGAGGAATTACTTAAGGAACTTCTAAAGGAGTTCCTGAAGAAATTTCTGAGGGAATTCCTGAAAGAACTCCCGGAAGAATTGATTAAGAAACTCCCAGAGGTATTCCTGAAGGAACCTCCAGAGGAATTCCTAAAGGAACCTCCAGAGGAATTCCAGAAGGAACTTTCGGATAAATTTCTGAAGGAACTTCCGGAGGGATGAAGGGATGAAGAAACATCCGGAGGAGCTCCTGGAGAAACTCCCGGAGGAGTTTTCAATTGAACTTCAGGATGAATTCCTGAAGGGACTTCCAGAAGAATTTCTGAAGGAACTTCCGAAGTTGATTGGCTGCCACCCAATCACGCGTTGGTGCATCTTTCCCAGCACTACGAAGCCGGTTTTCAGATCGTTGGTGGTGCCACAGCTTTGGTAAAAGGTAGCCGCTCGATGCCCGCTTTTCCACACTTTCTGTCCTGTCCAGCAGATTTCCTGCAGCGCCACGACGTCGACGTTGCGGGGGTGTAATTAATCGTAGATTATCCTGTCGCATCCTTCGAAGCCTAGCGACTTGCAGTTCCATGTTCCATGCTTTCAATCGTGATCCTTTATTCCTCGCCTAGGTCGTTGCCGATTGTATCGAGTCGTATTATCTTCTATGTCGTTCGTAATGGTTGTTTTAAAGGCGGCTTGTTGGGCCTGCACAAACCTCCTGTCTCGTCGAAGGGCTGTTTAGCGTCCCACCTAACACCAGGACTTGGGCTTGTGCGCTTTGAGCGGCACACGGTCGCTTTGGCGGAGCCTTCTTGCGGATACATGCAGCTTTTATAGAAGTTTAACAGGGCCCACTGTCAAACCCCACCACAATACAACCTAGGCAGGCACCACAACTCGCAGATGGCCTGGGGGTGGGATCGTCAAGCCCTTGGATATAGTCCCTGCTGCCCTTCAGGAGATAAGATTGAGATGCAAAGGTTAATAGCTTTCACGTGCAGTACATACACAACATATGTCTCCATTTCACTCAGTTTTCCGCTTGATCGATACATTTTGCACCTATCACTACGAAGAACCATTTTCATCAAGTTATTGTCACTGGTTAGGACCCGGCCCACTACTGTTGTCCGATTTTTAACGATATGAATGATGATTCCGCAAACAGTAGATGGAATTCGTAATTCATTCTTGTCTTTCATCTGCACCCCGTCTTCCATCTTTGCCGTAATCTGAAAAAGTTATCTGTTAACGAGTAATATTTATCAAGCTCTTGAACAGAAAAATGAAAAACTTATATGTTGTAATTTGGCGCATAGGTAAGTCACTTTTTCAGATTACGGCAGACCTGCACTGCCCATGATCGCATATTTGTAACATACGCAGGAGGTCGTGGATACAATCCCAGGTCCATTCCATTATCCTACTTTGTATCTTTCTATGTATCTCATGTTCTAGCAATCGATAGAACTGAAAATGGACTTCCACACGGTTTCCATTTATATCTCATACAGCTTCAACTTGGTAATTCTAGCCATAGCTGCGAGGCGGCTCTGTCCCAGTGTGGGGATACAATGCCAATAAGAAGAAGAAGAAGGTGCTAAAATTGGAAATGAACTAAAAAAAAGCTCGTTTCCTACATCCAATTAGAAATTCCATCAGTTGCTTTCTCCTTTTTCACATTGGCAGCTGATTAACCAAGATGAACCTCTGTCTCTCGAAGCTAACACAAAAAAAATCAAATGAATTCCTTATAAACTCGTAGCAAGTGCAGAGGTATAATCAGCTTGCAGTGGTGAGTGATTGCATCATCATTTCCTCCCCCTTCCCTACACTGACTTGCAATCTGACGTGGCAGGCGCCAGTATGACCTAACAAACGAGATCACCAGTACTTGTACACAGGCTTGCCAAAAACTCCTCGCCGAGTAGAAAATGAGTAAGATCAAGTGTTTTTTTGAGGAGCAGAAATTAGCATCAAAACTCTCAACATTGTACATCAATAAGCCCGAGCTTGTGCGTCAGCAAAACAAGAGCGAGTCTATCTGTTCATCTTTTTCTTGTGGTACGTCACTCAAAACAGCCTCGAAGATTTTTTCACATACCAAGCTTCGCTCCGGAGGCCCAATGAGTGCTCTTTCACTCGACGACGCCTCACTCACATGTGTTTTTATTTTGCATTTCCTCACTCTGTTTTTTGTACCTCTACTTTTTTTTCGCTTCCAGTCAATCGTGAGGATGCGAAGGCATCATTTTGCAGATGATGATTTCATTCGACTCTAGCGAGTGTGATAAGTTTTGTCATCCCTACTTGTACATTGAAGATGAGTGCTAGTCCCAAGCAAAACATCTGTTGATTAACTGTGCAAGAACAGCTAATCTGGTTATAATGGAGCAACTACGGGCAGTCAATCAAGCTCAAGCTTATAATTTTTTTTTAATTTTTTATTAATTTATTGACGTAGGACTACGTCTGTGTTTTCTATATTGGGGTACACTTTACGATTGCGAAAATCGGAGACTGTCACGAAAATATGATAAACTTTAAACTTTAATATCTCAGCCGTTTCTCGATGGATTTTCAATTTTTTGGGACCATTCGATCAAGGATGAGTCAACGCTTCTTTGTATTTATTTGAAAATACTGATTTTAACTATTTATTATCGATAATTGATGAAAAGTTTGAAAATAGGTAAACTAACCAATCACGTACATGCATCACTAGCTTTGAACATCAAAAATCAATCACTTGCGGGTTTGGATCTAATCCTCAATTTGAACAAGGTTTCACGCAAAGCAGACGCATCAAAGCGATCACAGCGGAACGAACACAGCATCACGGAGGCGCTAATAACCTTTTTAAAGGAAATCAATAGCATTGGTGGTGGTGCTCAATGTGTTGCTGCAGATCATTCAACCTCAACGAACCAGAATTTCATATGAAGAAAGGTTGACCATAAAAATAGCACTGTGGCGATCCCGCACCGCCAGTGCCGATGCTGAAAATTTATTACAAATTGTGGTGTCAGTTAGTTGGAAAGGAACACTGGGAAAAGAAAATTGGTTCTTTTCAGGACCAACATTTTATGAAAAGAAAGATTTAATTGCGAAAATGGACTGTTTCGGTGGCATCGGGTTTGGCGTGGTAGTTTGGTTCTTCAAATTCACTACATCATCTTTCTCCGACGCGCTATCAAATTCGCTATTTACGATTGAGTTTTACACTTTGAAGAAAGTTTATTTCGGATAGTCGGATCAACCTTCTTTTGTATAAAATCAATGAAGACGCCACCTCAGTGGAAACTTTCTACAGCAACCACCCATCGGTGAACGTCGCTCTGACAGACATATGCCGAAAGATAATGTTTTGTAATATGAAGAAACTTCGTCTTGAGTCAATCTTCTGTTGTCATTCCTCGCAACAATACGCATCTTAGATAAACAACATCTCATAACAAAATTCAGAATCTTGCGAGAAAATTTCATAGGATTCTTAGAATTTGTCATCCTCCGAACGGTCCGTTGTCTGCGGAATCCCGATCAAAATGGCTTGCGCGCGTCGATAACCAGCTTTCTTATATCTAATGAAGTAATTTAATTAGCCCCGCCCCTTCATTAATCGTTATGAGTGCACATTATATTTACACCTATAACAGACCACAAAGGGGCGGAGCTAACGGGCCTAATTTATTGAATACAAGAAAGCTGCTTTCCAGCGCGCGCGAAAGCATTTGATCAGGATTCTGAATAACAGATAAATAAATTTTACTTTTGCGCAGAGCCGACGCAGCAGGAGCGAACACAGCAACACAGAGGCGCTCTGGTAGCATTTTTAAGGAAAATCATCGCATTGGTGGTGGAAGTCTGCGTTGGTGGTCGTCATTCAACATCAACAAACCAGCATTTTATGTGAAGAAAGGGTTGATTACAAAAAAGATGTCCGTTGCGATCCCGTGCGATGCAGTGGCGATGCTGAAAATTTATTTCAAATGGTGGCGTCTAAGCGAAAACTCATCGAGGTCGTCGAACAATAACAGCACGAAGTAGAATTCTAACGCTAACGTTCCGACAAGCATTTGGTTGCAGTTAGTTATTGGAAAGGTGCATTGGGGACACAAAATTGGTCCTTCTCAGGACCAGCATCTTCTGAACAGAAAGGGTTGATTGCAAAAATGGACTGTTTTGGTGGAATCGGCGTTTGGCGTGATAGTTCAGTTTGCTGTAAGCGATTCCATTTATTCGAACAAAATTGTTGCGTTGTCACTCACCGACGCGCGCTTATGATTCTGCTATCGAAGAGTAACTTTCTGTTAACGCCAAACTATTAATTTTGGACTTTTATGTACATTCTTGCATCCCGGATTAAACTACCCTTGTGTAAAATAATGGTACTAAAGAACCGATATTTTTCAAATAATGGAGCTTTTCAATCCTCAACTACAACAAAACATAATCAAAATCTTGTGAGGAAATTCCATTTGACTGCTACTGACGCCATCCATTTGAACAAACTCATTTGCCTCATCTCCTCCAACGCGCTTGTAGTTTGTGCTACAAAGGGCAACTTTCTGTCGTCGCCAAACGATGGTAACCGGAAAAAACGATATCATTTCTAATGACTAACGAAACAAAACCAAAGAATCTTGCCAGAAAATTTCACTTTCCATGAACGACGGCCAAATCGATGAAGACGCCACCTTAGTGGAAAATGTCGTTTATTTGGCCTTGGATTTTTCAACTGGCGCATTATTAAAAACAACAAACCTTTCCAAAATCGTCATTGTCGTTTAAACAGCCGAACAGTCTGTTTGTCTGGGTAAACAATTTTCCTAGAGGTCAAAACCTCCTCTTGGATAAATAGTTTAAGTCCTGAAAAGGACTGTTTGTAATTTATTCTTGAAGTCCTGCTGACTTTGCCACCAGCGCTATAGAAAACGATGCATGTACGCTTCCATCGCGGGCGGAAGTCGTACGTTGCAAATTAATATATTTGTGTTTGGTTTCGCGCCACCTCCGATTCTGCTTATTTTTCCTTTCGTCCGGACATTTTTGAGCATAATGTCTTCTAGGATTCTGATTATATCCACTGAAAGATAGACGAATGGCTTTAGTGGCGATGCGGCCGATGAGTCGTTCCTTTTCCACGGCTGGTTCATCCAACTGGGAGCTACTTTCAATTTTTTGATTCGGTTAACCTCCGAGCAGTTTGCACAATGCTAATAAATTGACACAAAGTATGATGAAAAATACCCTCCATTTTGTATAGCTACGTAGTCCTACGTCACCTTTGCGTACAACCCGATTGGGCTGCACCTTTGAGTTTTTGTTTATTTATTTTGTCAACCGACGTAGACTACATAGTACATATACAATATACAATACATGTTATTATTTCTTAAACGTTATTATAAGACCGTTACAAGTAATAAATAAAAAAATATGTCCTATTGGTCACCGGAAGATCATGGGGGGGAGGGTGGTGTATAATAAAAAAATGAATATTAAAATAAAAATAAAAAACAAAATATAAAAACTACTCGGATTTGTTAAAAAATGTTTTGAGAATCCTCAAAATTAATCGTTTTTTTGTTGAGGGGGTAAAATATTATCTATTGACAAAAAAAAATCCGAGAGGGGAAACAGCTATTGAAAAGAACAGTGACGGAATTGAAGATTTTTGAATCCTTAAAGGTAGGCGAAGAGGTTCGGTTGTGAACAACCGTCATTTGTTTGCTATAGTAACATGATGTTTTTTGTTTTTATCGAACCAAATAGACATCTTTGAACTAAGAACTAATCAATTTATTTTACAAGAAAAAAAACGAAATTGTGTTAACCTTTTTCAGTGTTATAAGTGTCATAAATTAAAGTGATTTTATAGAAAAACATTTATTTGCGTTCATTTGAATGCATTGCACCAGTTTTTGAAAAAAAAATTACCCTTGGGAAATTTGGGAAAAAACAATGTTTTTTGCGTTTTGAAGCCTCTTCGACTAAATGTCATTCTACGAAATGTTCCTAAGCCGGGTTTGAGCTTGTGCTTATAGAGAAAGAACTACACTTCATTGTATTTTCTTATTTGGTGTCATTGGCACACGCCAGGTGGTGCAATTTATCAACAATGCATGCTGAGTGTGATTCTTTTGTTTTGTATTTTTCTCTGCTCCTCTTTGCCTATGACGGTGCCTTTCTGTCAGAACAACAAAGCAGGAGTAGCTTAGCAAACTCGGTTTGCCAACAGCGGGTTGAAGCTGATGATCATTCGGCACAAATTTCCTGTCATTGTCTTTCAAGTGATAGTATTCACCCATGCATTTATATAGGGCCGTCGCATTCACACAGCAGCAGTGAACTGAATAGACTGTATCCAGTGCCGGCTGCGTGTGCAATGAGAAGAGAATCTTTGTTTACTTTATCTTTGATTGTTGCTGCTAACCATTTTCAGTTTTCACTGCTAGGAAGTGAGTGTGAAGAGGGAATGGTATCAATATCCAACAAATTTCAGTCACTGAGATTGAGAATTCGCACCCCTACACGCCACATATTACAAATGGTTACTTAGATGCTACATTCTCTTCCTTTGTCTATTTAAATGTCTCAGATAAGCAGAAAAAATTTAAATATGTTTAATCTGTAAGACGGCACTAGGGTTTACTTGTTCGCCTAAATCTAATACTGACAGCTTTTTTTCGTTACATGAGGAATCTGTCTCTAATATTATGCCCAACCATTCAGAAGGAGTGAAGTCTGTAGATGTATGTGTGGTGTTGTTATTGATGAACATCTTAAAGATGTTTTAAATTTGTTCCTGTCGTGATAGTTTTCAGCTGAGAGTTTTCAGGAGATTGCTATTTCACTTTTTCACCAGCTTGTTTTGTAAAACAGCACATGGTAAAGAATGTTATATATCGATTGCGAAGCACAATAATTCACAAATTATTTTTGGGCGCTTCCAGACAGCAGGGACTATGTCCAAGGCTTGGCTGATCCCTCCCAGGCCATCTGCGAGTTGTGGGGCTTGCCTAGGATGTGGTGGGGTTTGACAGTGGAGCCCTGTTAAACCTCTATAAAAAGCTGCATGTATCCGCAAATGAGGCCCCCACCAAAGCGATTTGTGCCGCTCAAAGCACTCAAGCCCAAGTCCTGGTGTTAGGTGGGACGCTAAACAGCCCTAACACGACGGCCCACCGACGAGACAGGAGGTTTGCGCTTTGGCCCAATAATGACCGCCCTAGAAAACCAATCATTACGAACAATATAAGAGATAATGCGACTCGATATAATCGGCAAAGAACCTAGGCGACGAATACAGGATCACGATTGGAAGCTTGGAACATGGAATTGCAAGTCGCTAGGTTTCGCAGGTTGCGACAGGATGATCTACGATGAATTACATCCCGCAACTTCGACGTCGTGGCGCTGCAGGAGATTTGCTGGACAGGACAGAAAGTGTGGAAAAGCGGGCATCGAGCGGCTACCTTCTACCAAAGCTGTGGCACCACCAGCGAGCTGGGAACCGGCTTCATAGTGCTGGGTAAGATGCGCCAACGCGGTGATTGGGTGGCAGCCAATCAACGCAAGGATAATGCAAGCTGAGGATTAAAGGCCGTTTCTTCGAACCATAGCATCATCAACGTGCACTGCCCACACGAAAGGAAGACCCGACGACGAGAAAGAAGCGTTCTACGCACAGCTGGAACAGACATACGATGGATGCCCACTGCGGGACGTTAAAATCGTCATCGGTGACATGAACGCACAGGTAGGAAGGGAGGAAATGTAGAGCGGTCATCGGACCGGATAGTCTACACCGTATCGAATGACAACGGCCAACGATGCATAAACTTCGCAGCCTCCCGCGGAATGGTAGTCCGAAGCACCTTCTTTTCCCCGCAAAAATATCCACAAGGCCACATGGAGATCACCCTAGCCAAGAAACGGAAAACCAAATCGACTACGTTCTAATCGACGGAAAATTCTTCTCCGACATCACGAACGTCCACACCACCTGCCAGTGCGAATATTGAATCCGACCACTACCTCGTTGCGGTATGCCTGCGCTCAAAACTCTCGACGGTGTACAACACGCGTCGAAGTCAGACCTCGCAACTTAACATTGAGCGGCTACAAGATGGTAGACTAGCCCAGAATACGCGCAGCAGCTGTAAGTGGCACTTCCAACGGAAGAGCAGCTGAAGCGCAACGTCTCTTGAAAGATGGCTGAGAGATATTCGATCCGCCATTGGTAGCACCGCAACCGCTGCACTTGGCACGGTGCCCCAGATCAGAAGAAACGACTGGTATGACGGCGAATGTAGGCAGTTAGTGGAAGAGAAGAATGCAGCATGGGGCGAGATTGCTGCAACGCACCGCACGAGGGCGAACGAGGCACGATATAAACAGGCGCGGAACAGACAAAACTCGATTTTCCGGAGGAAAAAGCGCCAGCAGGAAGATCGAGACCGTGAAGAAACGAACAACTGTACCGCGCTAATAACACACGAAAGTTCTATGAAGTTAAACCGTTCACGTAAAGGGCCACGTGACACAGCCTGATATGTAGACGCAAGGACGGGAACCTTCTTACGAACGAGCCTGGGGTGATCCAAAGGTGGCGGCAGCACTACTGAAGAACACCTGAATGGCGATGTGGCAGACGAAAGATGGCGGTATGGTGATGGACCTGGGAGAACGCGCAGGACATAATTCTACCGGCTCCGGATCTCCAGAAAATCCCAGGAGGAATTGGCCCGTGAAGAACAACAAAGCCCTAAGGTTGACCAACTACCAGAGAGAGCTATTTAAACACGGTGGTGAGGCACTGGCTAGAGCGCTGCACTGGGTCATTACCAAGATTTGGGAGGAAGTTTTGCCGCAGGAGTGGATGGAAGGTGTCGTGTGTCCCATCTACAAAGGGCGATAAGCTGGATTGTAGCAACTTCTGCGCAATCACATTGCTGAACGCCGCCTACAAGGTACTCTCCCAAATTTTATGCCGTCGACTAGCACCAACTGCAAGGGAGTTCGTGGGGCAGTACCAGGCAGGTTTTATGGGCGAACGCTCCACCACGGACCAAAGGTGTTCGCCATTCGCCAGAAATGCAGAAATGCCGCGAATACAACGTGCCCACATCATCTATTCATCGACTTCAAAGCCGCATATGATACAATCGATCAGGACCAGCTATGGCAGCTATTGCACGAACACGGTTTTCCGGATAAGCTGACACGGTTGATCAAAGCGACGATGGATCGAGTGATGTGCGTAGTTCGAGTTTCAGGGGCATTCTCGAGTCCTTCGAAACCCGCAGAGGGTTACGGCAGGTGATGGTCTTTCGTGTTTGCTATTCAACATCGCTTTGGAAGGGGTAATACGAAACGAGGATTAACACAGTGGTACAATTTTTCCAATAAGTCCGTCCAGCTGTTGGTTTCGCCGACGACATAGATATTATGGCGTAACTTTGAGAAGATGGAGGAAGCCTACATCAGACTGAAGGAGAAGCTAAGCTGATCGGACTAGTCATCAACACGTCGAAGACGAAGTACATGATAGGAAGAGGTTCAAGAGAAGACAATGTGAGCCACCGCGAGTTTGCATCGGTGGTGACGAAATCGAATTAGTAGAAGAATTTGTGTACTTGGGCTCACTGGTGACTGCCGAAAATGACACCAGCAGAGAAATTCAGGAGACGCATAGTGGCGCTGGAAATGCGTACTTTGGACTCCGCAAGACGCTCCGATCGAATAGAGTTCACTTCGCCGCCATTACCAAACTGACCCAATCTACAAAACGCTAATTAGACCGGTAGTCCTCTACGGACACGAGACCTGGACGATGCTCGTGGAGGACCAACGCTGGAGGTTTCGAAAGGAAAGTGCTGCGTACCATCTATAATTTAGGGGTGCAGATGGCGGACGGTACGTGGAGGCAGCGAATGAACCACGGGTGCATCAGCTGTTGTTGGAGAACCATCCATCGTTCACCGCGAAAATCGGACGACTGCGATGGGCCGGGGCACATCATGGAATGTCGGACAGTAACCCGGTGAAAATGGTTCTCGACAACGATCCGACGGGCACCAAGAAGGCGAGGTGCGCAGCGGGCAAGGTGGATCGATCAGGTGGAAGATGACTGGCGGACCCTCCAGCAGACTGCGTGGTTGGCGACGTAGCCATGTAGACCGAGCCGAATGGAAGACTCTTATATATACCGCACTGAGGCCACTTCGACCTTAGTCTGATTAAATAATTTTGGGCGCTTGAACAACTAGCTCACAATGTTCATAGTTTCCGAAGACGAAAGGCAAATTTCTTGATATTATCATCTGGTTGTGATAAGACTTGATGAAACTTCTGCACTTGGAATGCGATCGACATCCGAAGAATAAAATAGTTATTGAGTGTTTGTATCCTCCATTATGTGATCGTCATCTCTTCAACTTGATCAATGATTTGTAGGATATTTTCTCTGCCGAGCAATGCAAGTATTCTGAATTTTGCTTAATTTTGCTAAAAAAAATAGCATATCGTATGTGTAGAAAAATTTTATGAGTCACCATTGGCCACGCCATTTTTGTGTCGTTTCCACTCATTATGTTCAAATTGCTTAAATCTTGTACCACAGGTTCTATTTTGATAATAAGTTCGTCTTCGTCTTCAAATTATGTTATTTTTCCCTTCACAATTCACTGCTTGAATGAGCAAAGCTTCCATTACACGCCAACGAGATAATCCATAATTCGAAATGTGTAATGTCGTCAAATGTAGAGAAAAAACTACACTTTATAAGGGTCAAATGTATTTTTAATTGTATTTTCTTATGTAGTGCCATTGGCGTGTATACAAATAGTTACTTAGATGCTACAGTGCTGAAAAACATAATAGAATAGTGAGTATCTCCCCATCGATATCTAATATGTTGCTATTTTGCAGTAGGTTTTACATTAGTTTAATCGACCAGAGTCTCCAGAAGTTTCCGTTTGCGCAGGCGAAAAATCATCATTGGTTTCCGTATTCGTTTCTAACGCTGATAATTGAATTTTCTTACTCTACTAATTTCCTCCAACCAGCTCATAGATGTACCATCTGGATTAAAAGATATCATAATCTCGATGGCTAGCTGACGTTTTAATGCGGACCAAAGGACCATCTACCGATAAGAAACAGAACAAGGGACATTTTAAGTACCAGCCGCGAGAAGATATTTAAAAGAAATCCTTCTCATCTTGTATGATGTATGATAGATACGAATATTTAGATGGATCTGATCTTATACCGAAATGAAATGTTTTTATGCATGATTTTTCGTGTATGACGTTTTGCCTTGTTATATCTTTATTTTCAATTTCGGTGTTTCTTTTGTTTATTTTTTATTTTTCCTTGGAAAAAATTTCTAAATTCATTTTGACTTGGAGACATCCAACCAAATTTACTTTCTATTCAAAAGACCACGTTTCGTGTTAATAAGGAAAATTTTAACAAAAATCCATTGACTAATTACATATTTTACAAAATTACCTATTACCGACCAATTATGCTCTCAACTCTCAACTCGCTCTCAACTAAAGTTTTGTTCCACTAAATGTCCAATCGACTAAATGTCAATTCGAACAAATGTCCATCCGACTAAATGTCATACAATACAGGTCAATACGCGTGCTCTTCATAAATAATTGGATAAATTACTTGTTTGTTCAGTTATAGTGCTTGAGTACAAAGTGAGAGGTTTTACTACACTCTAACGATTATCATTTAATTCATGCAATTCTAAATTGCTTATGATTCCATAAGAAGATCCATTCCTGACAACGCTATAGTTCATAGTATCTCCCATACATAAAATCATTCTAGAAATGCTCTTTTTAGCCATTTGTGTCTTCCCGTCAGAGCACCGCAAATCGCGCACCTCGACCTGTGTCCGCGAATCATTAATTTTCGCACAGTTTGCCATAAATAAGCCAAAATACGATCGCACGCAGCTTTTCACTCAGGCGAGGCGCGCACTAGAATTCACCGCTCTATGCATGCCGTTAGTATATGTACCGCTTAGTCTCGAACTCCGGACACAAAAGTAATACAACTCTGTTCGAATGAGAAGAATAACATTTTGTTCTAGTACCGATTTCAAAACGCTCTTCAACACCTAACAACACACGCCCCTCGGGGTGCAGACAGGAGAACTCATTACTCCACGTCACCACGACTGCTGCTGGTGGCGACGCGATTCCTGCCACGGAGTCCATACCACGGCAAAATCGGATTATTTTTAGATCGCGCTGAAACCGACAAAAGTTGCGCGCACTATGTTTGCAAATCGAACCTGGCTGTTTGTTGCCGCTTCACCCACCCCATCCCACTTCCTGGCGTACGTACCTACGGCTGAGGTACGAGCGGTAATAAACTTTGACGGACATGGCATGGCGGCTAAATGTGGCGGCAGGACTCATACGGCGCGTGTGTAGCGAACCGGTGAAATGGCCCCCAATGTGACTATAAACTACTGATTCTAAGCGGCCACCAAATGCGAATGGTGCGGTTAGTGAGTCACACATTTTAGTTACCGTGGCGCAATGCCGAGGGAAAGTGGTGCGATTCGCTGAAATGATCAAACGCTAGGCAGCTTTGTCGGTGGAATGTTCAATGAACGTTATTCAAAAAATTGTGTTAACATTCACATTCATAAAGGGAAACCTTTTGAAGGTGCATATTGAACCATCGTCCCCAACAGACTGGCGAAACGGATTAGTGCAGATTTCGGTTTTGTTTTATGACGTTAGGCCGGGAGAACGAACGGTTTGACTGTTCACGGCTCAGAAATTGATCACGCGTATGGTGGAGAGAAGCATATGCGCCGGCGCGTCATCGATTGTCACCAACCGGCACTGCTGCTGCCTAGTTTGATCGACTCCAGTATGTGTAGTCAATTATATCGTAGACACGCTGAGTGAAAGGAATGGACACCACATGTCGCGGAGTCACTGACAACTTCTGCCGTTCATTTGAAATTCGTCGACCGTAAATCATTTCGGAATGTGTGGTTTTAGCCACAGGAAACATTAGTCTTTTGATGGCGCTGAAATGTTTGGCCGATTGTACGAGAATGGTTCGGATGAGTGATAGAAGTAGGATGTTATTTCCTTCTTTGGGGCTTAATTTTGTCGAGTGGACATGGCGTGCTACCACCAATTTGGAGGTGGCGCACGCCTTGTTGGAATCGTTTATTTGTAGAATTAGCATACACTCAGGTTGCTAATTGCATCGAACCGTTAGACCCACATGAGATGATTTTTGACAACCGGCTTATTATTAAATAAAATGTTCTGTACAATTGTCAAATTTTATCTTTCCTTTCTGCAACATGGCACATGGAAGCGGTAATATAATTTTTGTTTTTGCAGATTAGCTCCAACAATTTTAGGATATTGCAATCAAAGTCAATACACATATGCTCCGGGACCTATGAATTGATTTACTGAAAGAGTTGATACATTATCCGTTTTGTTCACAACACTTTCAAACAACTCAAAGAATTGCATCACGACGAAATACCGCATCGATTATTTACGCCCCATATTCGGCTACTCGGTTCGTCGCGTCCAGTACGTCAAAATTGATAATGATTCAGCGGTCAAACACAGCTCCCGAACGTGGTGGCATTATTATTTATTTAAATATACAAACATTGTCCCGAAGAATCAGAAAGTTCACTCTGATCGGACGGATGTCATCGGCTTCGTTTGCGCCGTCTCGTCGAGTACCGCGAGATAGGATCGATTTCCTATTTTCGTTTGTCTTCTTTTGCTGCTTGACTTGGATTGGATCCCCGCCTGAACCGGAGGCGTTTATTAACAATTTTTGGTTCGGTTCACCTCGCAGCCAACCATTCGACACCGCGCACTCATCATCTGACGCTAAACTGTGTAGATGCCGGAAAAGTTCGTCGACCTTTTTGATTGTGCGGTTTAAGAATAAAGGGCCTGAAGGGGCTTAGCTTAATGTTATTAAAGGTTCAGAGAATGCAATGATATGGAAATGCCTGTATCATCTTCCAAACTTAAATGTACATTTTAATGATAGAATGAGTGGCGAAATTATAACTTTGATAGTTTCGTTACAATACGACTGGTATGGAAAATGTATACTTACATTGATGTGGATTTTTGAAAGCAAGCGGAGGGTTATTTTGGTGACGATATAAATCGAACAACCTTCCTTTTGTCAAGCTTTCATTTGATGAGGAAGGGAAGATTATCAACGTGGAAACTGATCCTTTTTCACTGGCAATCAACAAAGAAAAGTGTTCCAAAAAGGTCACCAAGATACTAAGAATTTCTTAAATTCAGATGTATTTCTCCAAGCTTTTTTTACTCATTTTCGGTATAAAAAGTGATATTTTGGCCATAACTTATGAGCCCATAGTCATGTCAGACCAATTTTCAATAGGAAACAATGGGACAGGATTCCCGTGGAATGGAACTTGTTCCGAGCAAATTGGATAAGGGTAAGTGCCAAAAAAGTGGGCTAATTTTTTTTTTTGCGGACACATACAAACATCACCTCAATTCGTTAAGCTAATTCAATTGGTATATAACACTATGGGTCTCCAGGTCTTTGTTTTAGGAGCGAATATATAGCCTTTACGTATGCTTGGCATACAAGAAAGGCAAAAACACACAGTTCCTGGATTGTACGACAATTCCCCGAATAACAATTCCCCGAATGCAATTTCCCCGAATGCAATTTCCCCGAATAACAATTCCCCGAATGTAACAATTCCCCGAATGTAACATTTCCCCGAATGCATCTCCCTTCTTTTTGAGTGCGGCACAAGGCGATTGGTATTAAGAGCAAAGGCGTATGATTGCCGATCCGGAGGTTGCGAGTTCGATTCTCGGTGCGGCCTAAGATGCTTCATGGTGGGAAGCATTTTTGGTTCCTTGTGCATAGAGTATCCATTGTACTTGCTAAACAAGACATTCATGCAACTGGCAGGTACCGGAAAGCTTTCGATAACTGTGGAAATAATAATAGAACACTAAGTTTAAAAACAGCCCAAGTTTCAGATAGAATGTAAAGCCATTGAAGATGAAGACAATGCGCTGAAAGAAGGCAATGCTTTCTTTGATGGAACGCATTTGATCTGTATGAGACGAAGTGAGGAGATAATGATTTCCTTAAATTAATAAGTTTGCTTGGTATGATGAACGCATCTGCCCGGTTTAAAGCCAAGGGAATGTCTTCTAAAAATAAACGCGTCTGTCCGGTATAAGACGACGGTAGGAGATAATTCCTTCTTCGCCCGGTATTAGGGGAAAGAAAGTGATAATGTCTTCCTCAAATGAACACATTTGACCGGTATAAGGCAAAGAGGATAGATAGCCCCTTCTTTAAATGAACTCGCTTGTCTGGAATAAAGTGAAAGAATGAAACAACGCCTTCTTTAAATGATCCCGTCTGTCCGGTGTAATGAGAATGGAGGAGATAATGCCTTCTTTAAATTAAGGCCTCTCGAGACAGAATTTCTGTCCGCAATAAAACAAAGAGAGGATATAATTTGCAAGTAGCACGCTTGCCAGGTAAAGTAAATGATTGATATGAAGAATCATATGTTTCAAAACTGCTGTTATATTGCACCACACTTATCTAACAAAATGCTCATTTGTTTGATATAACATTCTAAAAAACGGCATTCTTCCAAAGGTCATTCTGAAAATGGTAGAATCCGTCAAAACTCACACCGCGAAAGTTACTGACTGCCTAATGATACATTGAGAAAATGCCGAATGGCAAAATGTTTTTCGGTGAAATATAATACATCCAATACATATTGCGTAATAAGGGCTCTTATATTTTTTTCCTTATTCTGGCCAAATTCGCCTGCATCAAAATAGGAGATCAGATTAGTCCTTATTCTCATTCTCAATTCATTCATCTTTGCATTATTTCGAGTTAACGCCTATTTTTAAGAGACCACATCTACCATTTTATTACTTTGAAAAAATGCCTTCTTTTTAAGAATGCATCACTTCCCTTATTATCATATTCAGGGCAGATACATGTTATTGAAGAACGAATTAAAACATTCATTATCTGGTAAACTCACTTAAAAAGGAACACATTTACCATTGGATTATTCCGAGCAGATGCATTATTTTTGAAGAAGGAATCACATTCACCAGTGCCCCTTACCGACAAACGCGATTGTACGACAATTCCCCGAAAACCAATTCCCCGAATGCAGTTTCCCCGAATGAAATTTCCCCGAATGTAACAATTCCCCGAATGCAATTTCCCCGAATGTAACAATTCCCCGAATGTAACATTTCCATGAATGGAACAATTCCCCGAAAACATAGTACCTCTTACAAACACGTCTTCGCAATCGACTGTATGCGTCCGAAAAAAGGCAGCGTTTAAAGATACGTTCAAGTGTGCCTTATTGGACATTACCAGCACAATATCCTTGGGTGAAGATGGGCGTGGCCAGGAGTAGTAATCATCATGCTTTCGTGATTTTTATCCTAGATTGGAATCAACCCTCCTTGACTTCTGATAGCAATCTGAATAAGGATTTCAAAAGAAAAACATGAGTATCACTAGTGTCCAATCTACGAAGTACGCCGTAACTGTGCTACGCTTATCAGTTAAATATCCTTTGGTTACTACCAAAGGTTACTAGATATTCTTGATCCTACAAGATGTGTTTAATAATTATAAAGATATCAAAGTACAATGATTTCCAATGTGCTTTTTGATTTATAATAGTCGAACAACGCCTGTGTTTTTAAAAAAACAGAATCGCAAACGGCATTTCCGATTGAAAGCGTTTTGGTAAATATTTTTTCTATCTTCGTAATCAAACTCCTGTCCTGTAAATATCTTCTTAAGAAATATGAGGCAATGGTTGATGTGAATCCTTTTAAACAAAAATAATGCGTTTGCCCGGACTAAGGCAATGGTGAATGTGATTCCTTCTTTAAAAATAGTGCATTTGCTCGGAATAATGCAATGGTAAATGCGTCGGTTGATTTTTTAGGGTTTGTTTCCCCAGATTATTAATGTTATAATTCTATCTTTAATAACACGTATCTGCACGAAATAAGATAATAGGGATGTGATCCATTCTTTAAAAGACATTTTCACGAAGTAAGGCAATGGTAGCTGTGGTCCCTTCTTCAGAAATAGGCGTTAGCTCGAAATAATGCAAAGATGAATGCATCGAGAATGATAATAAGGATCAATATTTTGATGCCAATTTGGCCAGAATAAGGAAACAATAAATAAGCAATATGTTTTGAATGAATAATATTTTATCGAAAAACGTTTTGCCGAATTCATTTTCTCAGAATAGCATTAGGCGTTTTTTTTCAGAATGTTCTACAAATTGGCTTTTTCTTGGATAAGTAAAGCATAGCAGCAGTTTTAAAACATATAATTACTCCATATTAATCCTTTATTATATCTGGCAAGCGCGCTCATATAGTGAACGAATTATCTCCTTTTCTTACTTTACTACGGACAGACGTTTTCTCTCGAGACGCTTCATACTGGATAGACGAGTTTATATAAAGAAGGCATTATCTCCTCCATTAGCATTACATTTATTGTCTTATTGTTTCACTTTATTTCACACAAACGTGTTCATTTAAAGAAGGGACTATCTATCCTCTTTGCCTTATACCGGGCAAATGTGTTCATTTGAGAAACACATTATTTCTTCATTTTGCTTTAAGCCGGGTAGGTGAATTCATCATACCAAGGAAACTTATACATTCAAAGAAGGCAATATCTCTTCACTTTGCCTTGCGCTTTCTTTCAACTTAGTGTTCTTCTAGCATTTCCACAGTTATTGAAAGCTTTCCCGTGCCTGCCAGTTGCATGAATGTCTTGTGTGGCAAGTGCAATGGACAAACAGCGCTCAAGTAGCCGAAAATGCTTTCCACCCTGAAGCATCCTAAGCCGAACCGGGAATCGAACTCGCAACCTCCGGATCAGAAATCCTACAATCGCTTTGTGCCGCATTCAAAAAGAAGAGAGAAGCATTCGGGGAAATTTTACATTCGGGGAATTGTTTCTTTCGGGGAATTGTTACATTCGGGGAAATGTTACATTCGGGGAATTGTTATTCGGGGAAATTGCATTCGGGAGAATTGCATTCGGGGATTTGGTTTTCGGGGAATTGTCGTACAATCACAAACGCATTATTTTTGTTTACAAGGATTCACATCCACCATTGGCTTATATATTTCAAGCATGTATATACAGGACAGGAGTTTGATTCCGAAGATAGGAAAAATATTTACCAAAAGGCTTTCAATCGGAATTGCAGTTTGATACTATTTTAGGAGAAAAAAACTACCTTAGAAAACACTGTACTCTGATATCGTCATAATTCAACAACACGTCTTGGAGGATCAAGAACTACAAATACTACCAAAGGCTATTCAGCTGAAATTCTCCAATTAGACACTCTTTAATGTATCGTCGAACGCTGCTTTTTTCAGTCGCATACAGTCGATTGCAAAGATGTGTTTGCAAGAGGTATTTTATTTTCGGGGAATTGTTCCATTCGGGGAAATGTTACTTTCGGGGAATTGTTACATTCGGGGAAATTGCATTCGGGGAATTGTTACATTCGGGGAAATTACATTCGGGGAAATTGCATTCGGGGAATTGGTTTTCGGGGAATTGTCGTACAATCCAGTTCCTGCATTAGAGAATTCAGAGCAACTGCAATCGAGTTCTAGTTTTATAAAGGCTGCTCAGAAATAAAAGGCTAAAAGCAGAAAAAATCGCTCAATCGAAGACAATTTCTCTAAACCAACACGGACGGAGAAATATTTTTTTTTAATAATTTTTTAAGTGATTCGCGGTTCTTCGGATTATTCAAGGTCAAGGAATATTTCTGAAACATCCATTTAAAAAATTGCAAACATAAAATGAAAACAGAACTTTTTTTTTGTTTTTATAACAGAACTTTTTTGTTTTGAATTAAATTGTAGATTGCAGATTGATCGCAAAACTTTATTTTGTTTTAAATTGACTTCTTTGGAAAAGTAGGCCTTAAATAAGTTAGTGAAGAAGGCTTACCATACGTACCGTATTTAACGCGACAGTCCCGTTTTTAGACCTTATTGTGCTGTCCCGTTGTAATCTAAAAAATCCTCAATTTGTCCTGTTTTTCATTGATTCCAAAGAGCTCCAAAATATTAATTAAATTATAATAATGTGTTGAATGTTCCGTTGTGTGGATTTCAGACCGCCGCTTTTTGTTGATTATTCATCTGTTAACCCGTGTTTAAATTCAGTAATCGTGCATCTTTGGACTATTTTGATCATCGTCTACCCTGTTTCGATACAACATCGTGTAGTTATTGGCAGAAAAGTGTAAAATCCTACCTGTTTAACTTCGGTCGAAGTAGCTGCATCACTCATTCAACGACACATCGACACCATCAGTCTCGTTCGCACACTTGACGAAGGCGTGTGCTAAATGCTGTGAATCAATTACTGGAATCGAGTGGGTCAAATGTCGCGGCTATTGCGAATCAGAATTTTATTTGACATGCTCGGGAGTATCCAAAGCTTTGCTATCATATTTTACATCACATAAGAAGAATTTCTTCTGGATGTGCGATAAATGTGCGGAATTGTTTGAAAACTCACATTTCCGTTCAATTTCTTCGCATCCTATTGAAAATGCATTGCTCTCTACCTTGACTACTGTTATAATCGAGCTTCGTGCAGAGATCAAGCAGTTGGCGGTTAACTCTGTTAGCTCAACGACACCTGTAATTCGTAACAGGTGGCCCATCGTTGGTCATCGTGTTCCAATTAAACGCAGACGGGAAGAAGATAGAGAAGTACGCATATCTGATGCCTGCCTTAAGGGTTCCAAACAACCTACTGAAAATGTGGTCACCGTTCCAGTGTGCACGGAGCAGCAAAACAAAAAGTTTTGGCTCTATCTATCTCGCATAAGCCCAGATGTTGCCTCTGACATGGTTGCAGCGATGGTGAAAGCGAGTTTAGAGATAGATGAAAACCCAGCTGTTTTTAAATTAGTTCCAAAAGGAAGAGACCCTAGCACGTTGACATTCGTGTCATTCAAAATCGAGAATTTGACAATTTTGGCGAGCAACGTTTACAACTACCAGTGAAATCACAAAGACTCCTGACGCCAAGCTATCAGACAGCTACCATTCCGGATACTCCTGTGATGAACCTTTCGTAACCAATGGATCATACCGTAACTTAGAGCGCAGTGCTTCATCTTTGGGACGCAACAAGTTTAGCATTAAGGAAAACACTGACCCTCTCACCACTTCTTCTCAGTCTTCGTTCGATAGTCGTCCCGGCCTGTGTGTGAGTTTGGGGAAGTTGTCTTCCGACCGCTAGCATCAGACAAGTACCTTTCCATTTCAACTCGAGCATCTCCTGAATCGTTTCCCGGTTTCAGTTCCACTGCAAACAATCGTTTCATCTGCACCATCAATCGGACAACGGGATGCAATAACGCCAGCTCTATGGAAGGAAAACTGCATTCATGATTCCTGTTCATAAATCAGGCATGTGGTTCAACCACATTGAAAATTATCGTGGAATCTCTATCCTCTGCTGTTTGGGTAAGATTCTTGAGTCTCTGGTCCACAAGATAATCATGAATGCTTCAAAACTGGTAATTTCCGAGTACCAACAACAAACTTGATGTGTTACACCAACGTGCTATTTCGTGAGGTCGAACGACGCAATCAAGTCAATTCAGTTTACATAGATTTTTCAAAAGCTTTTGACACCGTTCCTCATGTATATGCCATAGAAAAACTAAAACACGTTGGTTTCCCTGAATGGATTATGGACTGGCTCTTGTCATATCTGTCAGACCGGAAAGCCTTTGTTAGATTAAATTCCGCACGATCTGACATTTTCGCTATACCTTCCGGCGTTCCACAAGGCAGCGTCCTGGGGCCGCTTATCTTTGTTCTGTTCATCAACGATCTGTGTCACCGTATATCTTCCGGAAAACTCTTTTTTGCGGACGATCTGAAAATGTACAGAGTAATATCATCTGCCTTAGATTGTCTCATACTGCAGAATGACGTTGATGAGCTATGCCGGTAAAATAGACATAGTGTGTGGGTAAAACGGACATGTTAAGAAATAAAGCTTAAAACAATTAATTTGGTTGATGAGTTGCATGCGTAGGCTATAATAAAATCTATAAAATGTGCTCCTTGAATAAAAAAGTTGGATAATAATTAATGTATTGGTAATTTACAATGATTTTACTAACATTGCAATGAGTTTACTTACATAAATAAAAATCACTTTAAAATGCCATTGGTCTGAACAAAATTCAGAAATTCGAATTTCCCAATAGATACTTGGTATTTTCGGAGGCAAACAATATAAACTTTTCAAAATAAAATTTCGGAGGAAAAAATGTTTGTACTTCATATGGGACAAATTAGCCAAACCAGAACGTATCCGTTTTACCCCACCCCACTCATAGCCCAATTTCATAAAAAATCTCAAAATATCGAATTTTGAGATAAATCATCAATTCAACCCGTACACAATCTTTGAATAGACTAAGTTTGAGATCCTCGAGGATCATGCGGATTAGTTTTGCCGATTTCTGTTTTAAAAGCTTAAATACTGCACATCAAAAATTATATCACCATGCCATTTCAGCCATAGTTTACTCACGGAGAGCTGCGTTTCGCTCCGGCAATTTGGGGTCACACATTTTGGCGATCCTGCCAGGTTATTTTTTGAATCTTGACCCTGATTTCAAAAAGTGAGTTGAATTCAAGTGGTTAATGTACTTGAAATTTGTCAAAAAAGTAACTCCCACTACTACCTACCACTACTACCACATCACCACGGCCAAACTATTGATTGAGGACTTTTGATGTCTTTTGAAGCATGACTTTATTTTTTGAGCACCTTATTTGAGGAGTAAGAAAAACTGACTTAAAAGTCACCCTGGGAAAACAATATTTCTAACGATTTCTTAAAAATCGCCTTGCACATTTAAGGGTTAAATGGAGAGATAGCAATTTGCTTTCTTCTACGACAATATGTTTTTCCGAGCACCTCCAACTTTGTAGAACATTGGAATAATGTAAAATTTAAAATAGAAAAGTTATGGCAAAAATATGAATTTTGATAGAAATGATAGAAATGTGGTGTCTTCGACAAAGTGCCTTGTAATAATCAGTTCTACAATGTCTACATACAATATAAATAGTTTTAACAACAAAGTTTAAAAAAAAATCTCGGCTGCACCGTTTTAGTCAGTTTTTCTTGCTCCTTAAAATACCTCTAAAAATAAAGACACACTCCTGAAGTTTCGTTTTCAATAGTTTCGTCGATAATATTAATGTTTCAATTTTTCAAATCCATTCCACTGTGCGGCACTGCAATGTAGTTTCAATGCAAAATAATATAAACCCGAGCAAGATCGGGTGTGTTCTAGATGGGAGAGCCGTATGAAACATCACATCCTTGAACAGTTCATCGTTCAAAGTGAAGTAAAAAACATATCAATAAGGTCCATAGTTTTCATCTAATTAAGGTTGCTCGATACATTCCAAGCTGATCTGAGCAACTAGGTACTTACCTATTAGATGCTCAAAGGTGATCTTGGTCTCTTGGTTCCAATATGTTGAACACTCAATCGCACATTACGATTGGAAAGCTTAAACCATTCTTCAATCATTGATTATCTCAGTGATTTCAATTGTTTCTGATAAGTCATAGGGTATCAATTACGATTTGTGCAGTTATCAAGCTCTAGCTTGATTATATCAACTCAAATGATGAATAATTATTCAATGTCTTAGTTTTAAAATGTTTACAATTGTTTGAAGATACTTGAAAATGTTTATTTATAATCCGACGTGCTTATCAATTTCCTTATTATTGCTGTTGTTCATTAATAATCAGTCTTTGTACGGGTCATAGCTAATAAAACATTATTGACTTGGTTCGGGTCAAAACTAATAAAACATTATCGACTGTGTAGGTCTTTTAATCAAGACAGCGCATCTTTTTTCAGTTATTCTATGCACTACGGTGCTGATGAACTTATGCGGATCCAATACATTGTCTAGACCGATAGAGAATCATTATGGATGCATTAGATTGTCGTTAAAAATGAAAAATTTGGAGAAGAATTTTTTTCTTTTCAACGCTGAGCTAGGTGTGCAATTTCTCCAATATTAATCCACATCTACCATAGATGCATTACTACGATGCATTACATACCCATTACATCATCGATGAAACAACGCGTTTTTGTGCTGTTAAAAATTGTCTGTGTGTAATGTATAAAAGCGATTATTGGGCGGCTACATTTGAGATTGACTATTACAATACAGCTACAGGTGGCTACAGCTTAATGCAATCATAAGGCTTTCTTCCAAAATTGATGAAATAGCCAATAGTTGCAATTATTGGTTCATATTTGAAATAATCTAAGCTCGTGGGCGAGTAACACTACCAGCCTTGAGAAAGTATCGCAAAAATCTGTTATTTTCCCAACATTTAAATTTTATCACTGAAAAAGGCAGAACTGTTCGCCAAAAAATGTACAGCATTCTTGTTTCGACTCTTGTGCAGCGCAATCAGCAAAGATTCGAGTTAAATTACATGTGCATAAGAACACACAGGCGTAAGAACTATGAGTCCTAATCTCAGAATTAGACGAAGAATAATCAAAAGAATTTTCTCCACTGAGAATCAACCATAATTCATTGTACGACAAGATGCATTGTGGGGAAAACAGAAACACGATCAAAAGTGTCGTCGGCCTTTCGATGCCTAATACTGCTGCAGTCGTGTTTATGTTTTATTTTTCCTTGTTTGCTCGGCGCAATGATTGGTAGAAATAAATGGCTATCATTTGATTAGTGCCCTTAAAAATGTATGCTAAACCGGAGAACTGCAGTGAGCTGCGCATGTACCCAGAATGTCACACAACAACCCAGTGCAAATAATTCAAGAAGCAAATGCTCGCAGCGGTGCCCCGGTAGACCGTTATTATAAAATAAAAATGTCCATCAAAACCAAGTACAGGGCTCGATTCCTGTGGTAATTCTGCACCTCTGGACAAATTTTTAAAAAAATCCTTAGGAGAAATCTCGAGAAATCTTGATTTGAAGTTTTTAATTGAGAAATTTCAAAAGAATCTTTAAAATATACAATATCCCCAAAATACGTTCAAAGGCGTCCAAAAAGTGGTCCAAGTTGTTTTCAACCAGTTTGCATTTGTTGCCTTTCTTTCTCTTCATTGGCATTACATCCCCCACTGGGAAATTGCCGCTTCGCAGCACTTCCACAGTGTTCATTAAGCACTTCCACAGTTATTAACTGCGAGGTTTCTAAGCCACACAGATAAAAATATGTTGTGATTTTAAATGTATATTCATGCACATATTTGGAGCATGCAAATAAACGTAACAGTCAATCGATCTCACTATTCTTTTAAATCGAAATAAATTTAAACGGTGCTTGCTTGTAAAATTCAATCAAATTTAATTGAATATCGAATGTTAATTCGTTTGATGGGGTAACCTGCAGTTTTACACGTCGATGATTTTTCAAAATTATTTGCTATGCAAGTTACCATTTCTGCATTCGTACATCATGATACTTTTATGCCCAGGGAAAGTCGAGACAATATCCAATCCGAAAATTGTCTAGACCGGCACCGGGAATCGAACCCAGCCATCAGCATGGTCTTGCTTTGTAGGCGCGCATCGGCTAAGGAGGGCCCATTGTTGCCTTTATTACAATTATAAATTTTGACAACTGATTAAGCTCATCAAACTGACTTAGGTATGTTTTTTGTATGGCTTGAAGCCGTCTATCTTCAAGAATGCTACCTCTTGTTCAGAACCATTAATGAATTCACGTGCAGGCTGCAGATTATTTGTTGAATGCCATTCATATTAAAGTTTGTATTTTTTTTATTGTATTCACAAATGTATTCGAGCATCAGAAGTAAAGATTAGAGTACGGAGGAAATTGATGAAAAAACAACAGCTTAAAGAATTCTTTAAAGTAGTGTAGTTGTTTAGCATTATATAACAGGTTAGATCTTCGTCTGATGCTGTAACAGTTGAATTGGCGGAGCTTTATCAAATTCTGAAACTCCCCCGAAAAAGGATCATCGGACTGGTAATGACTCCAAAGATGGCGGTAAGGAAAAGCTACGATTTTTAAGAGTGAGCTCGGCATATAGAATGAGATCTCGAGAACCAAGGAAAACATTAGGAAAAATGCACAAGAGAAAGAAAGAATTTTACAAGCTTAGTGCATATTCTTTTGGTTTTTCGGTTACGACGAAGATAAAATATTCAATTTTTGAACTTTGAACAAAATGAACCTTTGCCTATCTCCGCCACTACACATCTAGTTCGGAATTGTTAATACGATTTTAAAGTTGCTCGAGAAGCGCCATGTTGAGTAAATTTATGGGTGAACCAAGTACAGATGAGGCATCAACAAATTGCATATAGTTCAATAGAATCCCGATCTTTGCCGGACAGCAACCCTGTAAAGCTGGTGGTTACTTCCGACCCGGCAGGTACAAGAAGGACATCTATCTAGGTGGATTAATCAGGTTTTTTGGTGATATTTTTAGATTCTTATATGGATTCTTTTGAAAATTCTTTACTAAAAACTTCAAATCAAGATTTCTCGAGATTCCTCCTAGGGATTTTTTTTTAAATGGTCTAGAGGTGCATAATTACCACAGGAATCGAGCCCTGTACTTATTTTTTATGGACATTTTTATTTTCTAATAACGGTCTACCGGGGCACCGTGGCAGGGGTTTCGCGGACTGTGCGCCGAGTGGGATGTATACCACATTAGCGTATTGCAGAAGCAACTTCTGTCCACTTTAGGAAATGTGTACACTGGAATCGCTATTGACGTGTTTTTCACGCTGGGTAGGATTTTGAGAAGATTTGAGCGTATTTCATTTTTATGATTTATGCACAAAGTTTTCTAAATCAGCGTTGCAATTTTTGGATCTCTTTATTTACGTTTGTATGATATGCTTGTATGGAAAGCTTCAAAAACGTGCTAAAAAAAGTGCCAAATCCTTGAACAACGTAGAAGAAATAACTGACATTTGTTGATACCGAATGAGTGCCAATGATTTTCAATAAATTAAGGCCTACTGTGATTGAAATATGTAAAAATATTTTCTACCTCTTGAATATCAAAAAGGCACTCACTCGACCGCCATTATTGAGCGCAAAATATTGGATAGCTCCGCAAAGCGTCATACACGACTGAGCCCACCAATTTAAAAAAATGTTAAAAAATCCTCAAATTTGCACTATTTTTTAGATTCTGTTAATTTTTTTATCCAGCTTTCCACGCTAGCCATAATGGCGACTGCTATAAAAAATCTGACAGTAACTGCTTCCGACACTGGTCGTAACTCAGAGCAACCATTTTCACATTGTTTATTTATTGTGAAAAGTGGAATTACTCGAAAGAAATGGAGAATAGTTTTTGTCCCAAGTTTTTTATATTATTTTAAATTTAATTTTTATTTTTATTTTTATTTAACGATAAATAAACAATGGAAAATGGTTGCTCTGAGTTACGACCAGCGTCGAAAACAGTTCAGCGTCGGAAGCAGTTACTGTCAGTTTTATTTATATCAGTCGCCATTATGGCTAGGGTGGAAAGCTGGATAGTTCTGGAAATATTTCAAGGATTCTTAAAAAAAATTGAGATCCGAAAGGTGTTATTAAAGTATTTAATGAAGGAGACGTGAAAACCGGATTTTAATTGAATTTTGTGAATAAACCTGATTCTGTACTTCCGCACCGAAGAAATCCTTGGCGACCATCGAATTTTCGGAGTTACGCGACTACGCGAGTAATGAGCATCTGTACATCATCATGCCCACTACTCGCGAAGTAGCTGAAGTTTTCGAAGTAGTTTAGTTTTCGTCAAAGTTGTAATTTTTGTAATTAGGCATAGTAAGTCGGAATTCGAAAGGACCCTAAAATGAACAAGTCCTGGAATCATTCAACTTTTTTTTAATTAGAGTGATTTTTTATTATTTATTAAGTTTGTTACTATTTATTCAACTAGTCTATTAAAAAACCTATTCATCCTTATTCTACAACTTTATATCTGTTCAGATCTACGTTAGTAAGATTAATAAAGAAAGATCTGTTAAGTTACAAGATGCCCAGTTACAAGATGCCCAGTGAAAACTAAACATCTGGACTTGTAAAGACATTCTACTAAAAAACTTTATAAGGGTTTGATCAACTATTTTGCAGCATACTTGAATAATATCTAATCGATTCTAATCTCTAATTTTGATTTTGAATACGTTCACAAAGAATTTTCGTTTGAACTCTCATTGGCTGGATTTAGGAGCATACAAGTATGGAGGCCAATAATATGTGTAGACAGTCACGACTATTATTTATTAAATTCTGGTCGAAAATGTTCCAGCTCCGTTTAAATCTAACCGTAGTTGGATGTCAGATTAGGAATGCATATTTTTTTCAAAAAATCTTGTTTTTCAAGTTGGTTTAACTAATATCACGCTTTTCAAACATTTAATTAATTAATGGCAGTTAAAGTGATTGGCAATAAAAATCTGAGAAATCTATATTACTGGGACAAGACATTTTGCAACGACAAGTTCGATAGTTTGCCGAAAAATTGATCGAAGAAGACATGCGATGTAATAATGAATAAGGAAATACTTTTGTGGTATATGAAAATTGACTATTTTGGAATTCAATGGACAAATTAAAATGTGAATCCACTTTTAAATTTTCTACAATTTTTATTTGTCACTCGCTCAAGATCTAACACCGGAGTATACTGAAATAATTGTGTAGCTGCAACTTCCCGACAAATTCGATCCAAAAAAATATCTGGATGTAGATTTCATAAGTTTTTTTATCAACGAAAAATGTTGATTTTTGGGTATCTTGAAGGAAGAAATAAGTTGAAACACATAGAAGATCTGTTTCGATTATAAAAACAATGTTCTACAAAGTGTTCGATGATAGGTATGGCTTTCATTTAGTTGTTGCTGCAATGAATTTCTTTCATCCCACTCAGAGTTCCAGTTTTTTAGGGATCAAAATCATGCCGAAAACACTAAATCAATTTGAAGTACAACTAAATTTCAACCAATTGAGCTGTAATTTTTACCAGAAGTTTATCTTTGCATAAGAATTGTGAATACCAGTTGACCGGTCGATTTTAAGACACTTTATGAAATTTGACCAGATCTAAGTATATAATTTTTTATTCACTAGGCTTGACGTTTGTCAAACCATTCAAATCAACTTCCAACGATCCTTATTTGGGCAATATTATTCATCTCAACTAACTATCGTCATATTTCATTCACTCCCCCAGTACGTAATTTCCCTCACTAGCGTCAAACGAATGTTTCTTCGCTTGTAGTATACAACACTATTTTTGCTTCGCTCGGCAGCCACACTCCCACCCCACCCACTCAACGTGTAGATAGGTATCATCAAATTCATCTTTCCCATCACGTAGCGCATTCTGTCTTCTGGAAGAAATATTGAAGACATTGTGTTTTCTGGCATGCGCTGCGGCGGAGCTGCAATGAGCGTATGCAAACCCACACGAAAAGCAACAGAGCCTCAACCCAACTATATGCGTAGTTATCTATCGTCAAACGCGATATCATGACGATTTTCCTCGCTGTTAGTTCACTTCAGGCCATTGCTCCTCCGCCCCGCTCTGACTGCATGGAGGAAAAGCATTATCAGATTCCGTCATCGAATGCAACGTGAGAATTCTGCATGTTTGTTGGGGACCAAAGAACGTAGAATGCGTGAGGATGTGCATATCAATTGATGCATATGGAATGCTGGCATGGTATGCTCCTTGCAAAGGAATCCAGTGTTGGAAGTGTGTGGTGTCATTAAAATCATGTAGTTGAGTAATAATAAGCGACGATATTTTGCGAGAACTAGTTGTCTATTCAACCTCGTATCTTCACATAACAAAACAATGATAACGCAAAACAGTACTCCTCCAAAAATGCGAAGTATTCTACTACCGAAGTCATGGTGGATTCTGACTATATTGGTGACGATAAAGAACCCAGTTTTCTCTATTCAGGCTTCTTCTTCTTCTTCTTCTTCTTCTTCTTCTTCTTCTTCTTCTTATTGGCATTACATCCTCACACTGGGACAAAGCCGCCTCGCAGCTTAGTGTTCATTAAGCACTTCCACAGTTATTAACTGCGAGGTTTCTAAGCCAGATTACCATTTTTGCATTCGTATATCGTGAGGCTACGTCGTGCTACGATACTTTTATGCCCAGGGAAGTTGAGACAACTTCCAATCCGAAAATTGGCTAGACCGGCACCGGGAATCGAACCCAGCCACCCTCAGCATGGTCTTGCTTTGTAGCCGCGCGTCTTACCGCACGGCTAAGGAGGGCCCCGATGCTAAATTATGTATTAAATTATCTGCCAATAATGAAATTTTGCTCTATGAATAGGACCTACGATATTTATGAACCATTGCATTGCAATCATCCAATGACAATCCTATCGCTTTGAATTCAATCCAGTAATCCACAAAAATCAATCTACCTAACTCGGCCATGTAAACCCTCGGTAAACATCGATAGTTTTAATGCAAAAATATTTCGAAAGGAATGTATTAGTACTGTATGTTTATTCTTTAGCGTTGAATCTTCATTCATCATCGCATGCCACGAAAAGGCGATATTCTACTTCCCACAGAGCACACCCATCACAACAAGCCACTCTAGTAGCGGGACGCGAACCATTCCGTGACAGTTTCCAATATTCTTGCTTCTAGATTTTAAGTCGCTGCAGAACACAACCCAGTTGATCGCATATGGCGCAATGCTTTCTATCTTTCTTTTTTTCCATTTTGCCATCTGCCAATGAAATTAGTGCACCAGCAGTGGTGGTAACACGGTCGTAAATCTTTACACAGTTTTACACCATCAACGAAACCGAAACCGAATGATAGGAAACTAACCAGTCAGTGCTTTCCAATGAGTGACCTATTTCGAAATATATGTGGCAACTGTGTGTGCCTCCGACTTCGAAAGTGCATTCACACCGCGCGCGCCGCACTGATCGTCGCTGGTCGTGACTGACTGCCAGATGAGTATCGGTTTCATTGTGTGCCGTTGATAGGCCATACATTTTAGCCGAGTGTCGTCGACCCGATTGGCACTGGCGGCGGTGACGCTGTGTGCCGTTTTGCATGTTGATACACATTTTTCTTTCATCATCATAAGAACCGGCATTGGCATTTGCTTTACGTGCAGCGAGGAAGGAAGAAATCACTTTTGAGGTCACGTGTATGTCAATCTCTCTTCATGGGGCCGGACTCACGATTTTCCTCGGAACATGTTACAGCTGTTGTTGAACGCCTTCTTCTGCGCTGCATGTTCAATGACCCTCGAAAAAAAGAAGGTTGACGATCGTTGCATTCCGTTTTAGGGATTTTCACTCCAAATGGGTTCATTGTTTGATGATTTACATCCAGCCGTAAAATCTAGTTCTGGGATGTGGTAGTTGAAGGAGCGAGCGTTCCGAAGTGGTGCGATTATTATTACAACCAAAATTATTATTATTGGTTTAGTCAAGAGGACGGGCTCGTGTGAATGAGATATGGACCAGTGTTTCCCAACGCTTTAGCTTAATGGCAATGGATAAAACATCAAGATTATGCAGAAATTGGTCTTAATATCCTTTATTATATATTGAGAATGGGCTTGGTTTGCATATAGCAACCGCTTCAGCCTTAAACGCAGGAGGTCATCCCATGTCACTTTGTACCTTTCCTACATCCAGCCAGCGACTACTAGATTTTCTAACAAATCCGTATAAAAACCTACCAAAAAGGAAAAGCTTGCAAAATTGTAAGGTCTCATACAATATTTGTATAAGAATCTAGCATTTTCGTATATGCCCAGATCTTATACAGGTTTCCATATTATAGAAAATCCAACAATAATCGGTTGGGTGTTGTTTATTTCTCATGTTCTAGCCATCGCTGGAACTAGAAATGGAGTCCACCCCGTTTCCGTTTTCTTTCCTGTAACTTCAACTAGTATTTAAGTTTTTTTTGTATCAAAGGGACCGTTAACAAATCACGTAATGCAAATATGGGCAATTGTTCTGTAGTTTGTATTGTACACCCCGTCCCCTCCCCCCTCGTGACACTTTTTATGTGTATGATTTAATTGATTTGCGACGGGCACAAGAAGGCGAGGTGCGCAGCGGGCAAGGTGGATCGATCAGATGGAAGATGACTTGCGGACCCTCCGTAGACTGCGTGGTTGGCGACGTGTAGCCATGGACAGGCTTGTAAAATGTCATCTGCATGTCATTTGACTAATTTGTTCATAACTTTCTTTAGAAGCAAAATTTCTTACATAATTTTAAATGTACTCATAACGCTTGAGTAGGGTTATATTTTTGTCCAAGGGTACATTGCTCTAAGTATAACATCAAAGGCTGGAGAGTGAAAACTCTCCAAAATGTCACGTGTCATTTGACATAATGTCATTTGAATGACATTTTGCCTCCCACGCCCCAGATTACATATTTACAGCAAAGTCTCGTTAGACAAAGTTGTAGGCCCATTTAACCGCTATAAGTTCGTCATACAACATGAATTGATAGCTACCTTCTGAAAAAAGTTCTGGGAAAATTATACAAATGAATGCAAATGACATTTTACAACACTGGCCATGGACCGAGCCGAATAGAGAAGACTCTTATATACCGCACAGGCCACTTCGGACTTAGTCTGAATAAAAGAAATTAATTAATTGATTTGCATGAGCCGTAATACTTAGTCTGACCTCCACCTCCCAGTAATACGTTATGTAATTTGTGTACAGTTCCAAATAAGAATGTATAATCATTTATATCCTATCACATTGGCAACCCGATAACCAAGACTAACCTCTGCCATAGAACTTCCTGCCCCTGAATTCAAAAAAAAAACTCCGCGGGAACTCATGGCAAGTTCAGAAGTATTCCTGGTTTGCAGCGGGCAAGTTACTGCATCATCTTTTTTCTTCTCATCCTTGATAGACCGTAAGGATGTGTCTGGCGCCGTTATTGAACATTAAAAATTCTAGATCGCTCGGACTGTGCACATTGAGGATGGCAACACACATGGTCCATCAATTGGTTGCCTATGCAATTACGATTTTTTGGTCAATTACGGAGTATCTCAATTTGGTCTTAACATTCAGAATTTTATATACATGACATAACTGTCTTGATTTTTCTCTATTTTAAGTGTAAAGTGACCCATGTAATAAAAGGTTGAATTGTTCATCCCCAGCTCATTGAAACCAACCCCTGGGCACTAATCAACCCTTCTGTGCAATTCAACATCGCACACCTATCATGGTCGCATTGCTTACACTCGCTACTCACCACATGTGGAAGGTAGAAATGACTGTCTGCGAATATGTAGAAGAACAGAGATATGTTGGGCTTGTAATGTTTGTTTATGTGCCTATGTTGTGTGAATGTCCTGTCCGTTTTCTAATGCTGGGTGTTAAGTATTCAGTCAGTCCGAACTCTGGTCAACGACGGCGTTCCAGTCTTTATGAAATTAATTCAGGGTCGTGGGTTCGAGTCCCATCGAAGAGAAAGTGGTTGCCTCCAATACAGTTTTGAAAACTTCCATATATATACTTCCATATCTTCCACATAATCTACATATTCACATATGAGTTTTCAGAACATTGTAATTAATTTATAAAACTTAAAAATGGAAAATCACTCTTAAAACATTCCCGTGTAGTGGCGTCTCGACTCGCAATGGAAATAACATTTCCAATAAGGAAAGATCGACCACTCGCAAAAATAGCCATTTTCCACCCCCTCGCCCTTTTGTCCACCTTTTTGTATCAAACCTCTAAATTTGTTGTATGACTCGTCACGCTACTCGAAACCCCTTCCTCACCTTGAAGCGTGACGTACTGATTGGCCCTTGATTCTATTTCGCTTGTAATCCAAATCATCTATCACTACTACTGTAATATTATTTTTCTTGCGTGCGGAGAACAAGAAACACATGAATTCTGGCGTCCCACCATGCAAAATTGAAATCATCTCAATTTAAAATAACTCCATTCTTCTTGCGTGCGTCCCACCTGAAGAAAGTCTTAAATATAGGCGTCCCGCCACGCAGGGTTATAATCAATCTGATCCACAATAACATCATTATTCTTGCGGGCGTCCCACAAACGAAGAGAAAGAATGTCATGAAAACGGGCATCACACCACGCAGAATTTACCTTTCACGTCAAAAAAAATTATTCGCTCAATCGACTCTATATTTTATTTAAGGTCAACTTTCCCAAAGAAGCCATATTTTTTTACTCCTTTAAGTATTTTTAAAATTTAGAACAAAAATCCAAAAAGTGCCGTTTTTCAAGATTGGCCTAACGTTTGCCTGATTTTGAGCCAACATCGGGTGAATTTTCCAGGCCGGTTCACCCGTGCGGCACTTTTTCGGTTTTTGTTTACGATTTTTAAAATAGTTAGAGGCTTAAAAAATATGGGTTCATTAGGAAAGTTGAAAGCCAAAGAATCGATTGAGACAATTAAACAAGATACGATTTTTGACGGGAAAGTTCAATTGTGATCATAACGGTTCACAATACCACAATACTTTTTGCTGGCGTCCCACCAATGCAGGGTAAGAATCTAATAAATGTGGACGTCCGACTACGCAGAATTGTAATCAATCCGTTCCATAACAACACTAGTGTGGGCGCAATAGAAGAATCTATTGAATTTGGGCATCCCACCATGCAGAATTGTAACCATTACTAACCACAATAACATCATTCTTCTTGCGGTCGTCTCACCAACGCAGATAAAGAATATCATGAATACAGGCGTCACACCACGCAGAATTATGATCATTGCGATTCACAATAACATAATTCTCCTTGTGGACGACCTACCAACGCAGAAGAAGAATCTCATGAGTACGAGCGTCCCACCACGCAGATTTGTTACCATTGCGATCCACAATAATACCATTCTCCTTGTGGGAGTCCCACCAACGTAGAGGAAGAATCTATTGGATGCGGACGTCACAACGCACAGAATTATGATCATTGCGATTCACAATAACACCAATCCTCTTGCTGGCCACCATCACAAAGAAAGAATCCATTGAATGCGGACAATTCATAATAACACCATTCTTCTTGCGGGTGTCCCATTAACGGTGAGGAAAAATCTCTCAAATGTCCCACCATGCAGAATTGTGACCATTACGATCCCTAATAACATCATTCTTTTTGCGGACGTCCCTCTAACGCAGCAGAAGAATCTCATGAATACAGGCGTCACACCACACAGAATTCAAGACAAAATTTTCAAAACGACTTATCTGCTTTTGTAAACAAAGTTTCACGCAAACATGACCAACGCCGTTGACCGAGAAGAAATCAGGTGCGTCGAGACGATGGTGGAGCAGTGAGATGATGCAAGGCTCGGTTGATCTACGAATGGTTTTAACTTCGTTATGGACGTAGTATCACTGGCTTCGGTCAGACATATACCAGCATTTGTTACCTGGCAGGGAAGCAGGGTCTACCACTGGCCGAATGTGATGAGGAGGAGTTAGAAGTAGTCCAGTTCCTTGGAAATTTTGGGTGGCGTTGACTGACAGGGAGGCAGGGTCTACCACTAGCGATCAATCTGGTACGTCGAGTCGGTGGTAGAGCAGTGAGGCGATGTAAAGCTTGATCGAGACACCGCTGGAACGCGAACACGCTGCAGTTCGATGGCGAGAGATTACATCAAATATTGACTAAGGTTGTTTCTTAGTAGTTGCTTCACAGCAATTTTCAACTTCCTTAAATTCTGCTCGAATTTCAGAGCCGTAGGTAAAGCATTTTATCGACAATTTCCATAATAAGAGAACGATTTTTTCCCAGTTTCTGTGTTTCTACGTGCCCGTTGGTCCGAATCCAGGTTTCATGTGAGTGATCATGTCTAAAGAGAATGTAGTTGTGATGGAACTTGGTATTGTATAGTAGATTCTGCATGGTTACCACAGTCTGTAGCTCGCGCAAGGCTAAGATTGGACTGATTGACGGGGCTGCATTTGAATACAGGTCGAAGGTAGCAGATAATTGTGGTTTACCATAAACTATTTTCAGGCAGCGGTTTTGTGCAATCTACACAAGGTGGTTTCAAAGCAGTTTTAGCGGCAGCTTCCCAGATAGACACTAAATATTGCAATTTAGACTGACCGAATGCTTGGTACATAGTGATGAGTTGTTTCGTTGGAAGGGATTTAGAGATTCTCCAGAATATTCCACAATATGAACTTATATCGCTCTTAAGATTGTCCACATGAGGCTTCCAACTTAGAGTAGGATCGAATATCAATCCTAGGTACTTGTAAGTCTCTACTTTTTTTTTATTGTTGTCGAGCCAACTGTAAGCTTTTCGTTGAAAGCGTTTCTTCTCCGAGAATAAAACACCATGTAGTTCGTTTTTTCGAGGTTCAATGACAGTAAATTTTAAGTGAAAAACATTTGCAATTTGCATATGTCTTCCCTCATCTGCATTATCAAGCAAGCAGGGCTAGTAGCTGTGTAGGCTAGCAATGTATCGTCGGCAAATAATCTTGGTTTTCCGTTAGGCTCTATCTTAGCTAGATCATTTACGTAAAGCAAAAAAAGTAATGGTCCAAGGTAACTCCCCTGCCGAGCTCCAACTGTAACTACTCTCTTAGAGCTTGAGCTGCCATTAGCTGATGCATATTGCGTCCTACCAATTAGGTACCTTCTGAGAAGTGTATGAGCTACGCCACGTATACCGTAGTAGTCCAATTTGCTCAACCGTACATCGTGATCTATAGTGTCGAAAGCTTTCCTCAGATCCAAGAACAGTACACCTGCGATGTTCCGTGTATCCATTGCCTGATATATATCATCAACGAGTTCACTAACAGCAGCCCAGGTACTCGAATCAACTCGGAAGCCAAATTGGTGATTTCGTTTAAATTTTGTTTACAAAAGCCAAACAGTCGTGTTGAAAGTTTTCTCTTGAATTATGATTATTGTAATTCACCATAAAACCATTCTTCTTGTGGGCGTCCCATCAACACAAAGAAAGAATCCATTGAATGCGGGCGTCCCACCAGGCACAATTGAGATTCTTCCGATCCACAATAACACCACAGAGAAGCAGACTCAACACATGTTCTATCGTTTCCCTTCTTACGGGAGATTTAATTGTTTATAGGTGATCAATCAGCCACCGATGGCGCCACCATCGGATTTGCTTATGTACGACGTTTACACACTACCGCCATCTGGTTGCCGCTTGGCCACACTCAGTGCTTTTAATACCGGGCGGTAATGCTTCCGTGGTGATAATTTTGATTGCCTCTTGTTCTCACTTAGAACTGTTTTTTGTCTTTCCGAATAATACCAATCTTCTTGCGTGCGTCATACCAACGTAGAGGAAGAGTTTCATGAATACAGGCGTCACACAACACAGAATTATGATCATTGCGATTTCCAATAACAACATTCTTCTTGCGGGCGTCCCACCAACGTAGAGGAAGAATCTATTGAGTGCGGGCGTCCCACCATGCACAATTGTGATAATTACGATCCACAATAACACCATTCTTCTTGTGGATGTTCCACCAACGCGAAGAAAGAATCTCTTGACGAATATTCACGTAGTACTGTGATCCACCTTCAGCTATACCAATCAAACTCTTTTTATTGAACTCCCTCATCGCATCTATACATTTTCCAAAAGATAGATCAAAAATGTTCAAAAAGTGTTCCAAATTTTCGAAATTAAACAACACTAGCCAAAAACAAATTTCACCTAATCGACTTTCTATCTACAATTCTCTTAATTCACGCGATGTTGCAGAACTTTTTTTTTCCTTAGTCGCTATCACAAATTAATTTAAATTACTTTTTCAGTAGTTTCACTGTGACTTGATTTCAAGTCTAAAAGATGAAAAATGGCTCTGTTGTCCCTAGATATAGTTTCACTTATTGTTGAATAAATGTTTAAAATAATGCTACATCTGTTTATATACTCTTACAAGCAGTAAGATTATTCAACCAGATCTCAAACCAAGTATTTCGTACCTGAATTATTTCACAAAACATAAAGCAGCACTTTATATTTGAACGTTTTTTGAAACACACATGAATAGCACGGGTAAGGTAGAATAGTATAAACGTTCTGATATGATTAAAAGAAAATCAAATTCGTGTACGTACCATAATAAATATATATTGTATAATAAATAAATGGAACGTTTTTCTAACGGCAACTAGGAGCGTTGTAGAAGCTCACCATCACAAAAAAAAAAACTAGAAAATCTGCCTGCATAAAAATGGCAAAAACTTTATCTTTTAAAATTTTTTTTCAAAATGGCGCAAGTTTGCGCTGGGTTTTTTTTCGAAATCTGAAAGTGCACGTCCTAAATATAATCCCCAACTAAATAGCAAATATCTTTGTTCTTCTACGTTTTCTTCTTGTTTTGATTTTTTTTTCGTAATATTAATTTTGTTCTCAGTCGATTTGAAAGCTCATTCAATTACTTTCACAGTGCTATATGTAAACCTCAGTATTGTCTCGTGAAAATACTTTCAAAAATTGGTGTGCATTGAAGAAGTTTTTGAAGTTAAAACGGCGTTGTTTATCTTCTCTCAACTTTGATATCTAATATTCTTGATAACTAAAAAATTAGAAAACTATTTCTTTCCAGGTTGCCAATCTTTGTTTATGATCATTAAACTTCTTAGAGAGCATCACTGAAACGTACAATGCAACTTAGTGTTTTTAATGTGTCTCTAATGCTATTTTTGTGTGTCTTTAATGCTATTGAGTAGTTGCGGAAATTACGACATAGATTGGAATCGACCACTAATTATTACAATGATTAGGTTTTGGTTGAGTGGAGGCTTTGGAGTGTGTCTTTCAGATACATATATGGATGGATTCTCTTTCCTTCGTGGGAGAGGAAGGTCGATTTTTTGAACCACCACCCTACTATTACTTGTTGTTGTAATGAATACGACACAAATTTTAGAGTAAACAAATGTTTTTATTGCACCGATATTTCCAATTTTTTTTTTTTGGGTGCCCAACCAACCTCCACCTTAATGTAATTCATTTGATAATATCGTATATTTCAATATATAATTTTATAGTATAAACATCGAAAAAGTACATTGAATGGAATCCTAAAACCGAATTATAAATAAGTTATAACATATTAAATTTGGTTAAATTCAAAATATGCCATTTTTGCACAATCTAATCTGGTAAAATCACATTGAAAAGAAAAAAGCAACACATTGAGAATCACTGTAACTAATTGAATCGCCCTTGGAATTCAAATTGAAATCTTGTGAGTTTCTCTAGGGCGCAACTAAGAATTGAATAAACAAGAGTCGTACGCATCCGTTTGAACAGTTTCGATCTCTTGAACCTCAAGAGGCGACGCGTGAGTGATCTGGATCGACGTCGAGTACGCATAGCGGGGTCCCCCATCACAAGTGCCTTCTGCCTCCGAGCAGCGTACAGCATTCAACGTTTTGTTTGCGTGGGACGAAACTCGATCATTTCCTACAATATTGTTTTAATAACTTTTTTTTTTCGTGGTTCCAATCGAGAAGAATGGAAAAAGGGAGCGACCTTTGTTTACAGTTCACAACCAAACCGGCGAGAAAACATTAAATCGAGAAAATAAAATCCGAGCATTAAAAGATAAAAAGTGGAGGCCAATTTCCGGAATACCGGCATTGTGCGTTTGGTCCGCTTCGGTGCCATTGCGTTGGACCATTTGCCTCCATCACGGCACGTGATTCCTTTCATCTTGAACGCTGGAGAGGAAAGTTCAATCCGATGGGACGCGCTACCTTGAGATAAACGATGGACAAACAAACCGACGGGAAACAAATAGCAGTGCGATTGTTTGTCCTTCCGCGTCCTCTAGAACACCCGGAACAACCGATGCAAAACAACGCCGCAGGCACTGAGCAAGTCAAGATTCAGCACAACCCGGATTGTTTGACAAATGACAACCGTAGAGGCTTGTCGAGATGTAGCACTCTTTTGTTCGTTCAATTGGCTGAGACACTCTTCCAAACATTAAAGGCAGTAGAGCTCGATTTGCGATCGAACAATTTTTATGGATAATTTGTGATTTTAAGATCCACCATCAGAAATAAAATAAGAATCCAAATTGAATCTTGTACACATGTTTCTTATTTTTCAAAACGGATTTTTGAATTTCGAATTTATTCGTTAGATACATTCGAAAATAAATGGAAAATGTATCCTCACATAGTTAATTACTGCACTATTCTTTGTTGTACTTTTCCACGATAGCAGATATCAAAATCCAGGACACTATTCCCTTGCGATAAGACCCCCACGAAATGGAAACTTTCCTCAGCTTTCCAATCATCTGTGTAGTAGCACAAGGAAAAATGAACGTTGATATGGATTATCTTGCAAAAGCTTCGGATTCGCTTGACTGGCTTTCCTGCCCCATATTACTGTGATCCCTTGAGATTCGCGTCGGAAGCTGATGTTACCTACTGTGGAAAGCGGCGGCAAACTTGTTGATTGATAAGAATGGGAGTTGTACGTACGAACCACGCCATGGGATTACGACGGCGATACTATACGCTTGGTACGGTACGATTCGGGAACGATATTTCCAAAGAAAACAAGAAACGTAGCCAGCAGATGCAATCGTCGTCAACGGTTGTCTCGGAAGATGCGTGGAAACTAGCAATCAATTTTCGGGCGATTTCAGATGGTAAGCTTTAAGAGATTGATATTGATTGATTTCATTACGTGGGTGTGTTTCGGCTATAAATTCTGGAAGAAAAATCGAAACCTCGCTGTGAACAGCAACTGATGAGATGACTCATCGTGTCGCGTCGCATCAAAGCATCTCAAGCTAGCAAAATGCAAAATTATTTGTTTGAAGCTATTCAATGAGCATATCTCTGTTTTTTTTTGCTAAAGTTGAGCATCAATTCGAACAACAAAACATCTTCCATCTAACCGTTTGCTCTGTCTCAACGTTATCCACACGCTTGGGACAAACGTTTCCATTCAGCGTTCAGACTCAATTTTCGGCTTTAAGCGAATGACAACCACTTGTTGGTTTGCAGTGGAAAAGAACTGTAATATTGTTAGTAGATCTTGGCATCGCCGTTTTGAGTCCGCCGTTGTTGTCGTCAATAAACGAATAAAAGGCCCGTTTAGTTTTATGTTTATTTTAATATCAGCTTGTAATAACGATTCGCCTTTATTATTTTATTCTGTGCGTAGGGGAGTGCTAGGAATGCGTGAGGGAATTGGAAATGCCAGAGTCGTTGACTGTCGTCGATTGGATGCAAAGAATGTTGAGTTGAACACAACAAACCGAGAGTGCCTCTTCGTAAAGAGGCCATCATCAGCGTCATCTTTTTAATCATGAGAGTCCGGAGTCTAACTTGTTGAAGTAATTCGGATCAAATCACGGCAACTTCGTTTTAATTAAATATTCACGGTTCGTTATTTCTCCAGCGAATTATTGTGAAGATTTTCCATAGACTTTCATGAAACGCTTTGAAGAAGATATTGGTTTCCTTGTACAGGATGTGATTCAATAATTATAATTTAGTTGTCCGTAATTCACAGACTCGATATAAGGTGTCCAGAAATGAATCGATCACAATGAGCATTATGTATTCTGGTTGAATTCTTCAGGTTCCTATCTGGATCTCACAAATTCTAGCTTCCCAGTGCGGTACAGTACCGAGCCTGGCGATATGACCGGATTTACACCGTTACGGACTACTTATGAGTATCCATATACCAGTGTAACGGGCCATATGAATAACATCCAAAGCATACAGCTATGTATGTATGCTTTGGGCTGTAACTTTCAGTTTTTAGTTTAACATTTCTAATTGCAGACTTCTTTAAATTTAAGATTTTGCATTCTTAGATTTATTTTTTTCTTTAAGTTTCCGATTTCAATCCAGTTATTTTAGATTTTGAGATAGTAGTCATCAGATTTTAAATTTCAGATTTCTAATCAGTTTTTAGTTTTTAAGGTTTCAGATTTTCAAAAAGACATATCAAACTGGCAAAACTGCTTTCGTAAACAAGATCTTCTAACGTAGCAGGTGGGCTAATTCGTACCTTAGAATAATAATATTAATATTTAGGTAATTAATAATATAATTATCTAAATGTGTACCCACCTACGCAATCCAGCACCATTTTATGAAAGAAGAGGAATCGATGCTTGGTGGCGTTAGATTGCGTGGGAGGGCTCAAATTAGAGCGACGTGAGAAGCTCTAAGAAGAAGGGGCCCTCCTTACCCGTGCGGTAAGACGCGCGGCTACAAAGCAAGACCATGCTGAGGGTGGCTGGGTTCGATTCCCGGTGCCGGTCTAGTCAATTTTCGGATTGGAAACTGTCTCGACTTCCCTGGGCATAAAAGCCTCATGATATACGAATGCAAAATGGTTACTTGGCTTAGAAAACTCGCAGTTAATAACTGTGGAAGTGCTTATTGAACACACGGCTAAGCTGCGAGGCGGCTCTGTCCCATTGCGGAGATGTAATCCCAATAAGAAGAAGAAGAAGAAGAGAAGCTCGTGTTTCTTTTGAAATGTTGGTGTCGAATTACAATTTTCAAGTATCATTATCATTTTGGTTTTCAACTAGATGAACCGACCTAGGGCCGAAAATCAATTCAATTCAATTCAATTTTGGTTTTCACAATTTTCGTTTCTTCTGTTTCCAGACTATTGTTTTCTATTTTAAAATTTCAATTTTATACTTATTTCTGATTTAAAATTTTAAGTTTCAATATTGAGAACATTTGAAAAAGGCGGGACAACACACTTCGAAGGGGGCAGAACAGCAGACTTCTGATTCTGCTGAGCAAATTCAAACATTTAAAGAAAGCAAAACATAACAAAACGAACATTTAAAGAAGCCAGAATATGACATTTCACCTAATACCGGCTAACATTTAATGGAGATATTTTGCCTAACATTTAATTTTCAGTCTTTCCATCTTCTAAGTTCTACAAAAAGATTATACCCTTTAGCTATCAAGACGGCGAGATTTATCATATGATATCGTGTATCTTGATGACAAAGTTTACACATCTAATTATCATTGACAATAATGTATGTGTATTTTTGAAATAACGTAAAACAATGCGTAAAATAAAAAATACTTGAAAGCAATAAAAGTAGCGGTCATATAAAGAAGAGGATTTTGAGAGTTGGTAGAGAAGAATGGCGAACTAGTTAAAAATTAAATGCCACTCTTATAACATACTAAACAAAAAGTTCAACGCGTTTCTCCCCATAATCCTCCAGACCAATGGTGGAGCACCAGGGGGCGCCATAGTACGTTAAGGGAGAAATAAGAAGTTAGGTGTTCAAAGCGAAAAGTGAGAAAAGCGAAATGAGAATAAAAAATGAAAAGTTAGAAGTGAGGTGTTCGAAGTTAGTGCATAGAAAGGTGTGTAAGGGAAGATCCATTGATTACGTAACGCAAAAATTGGGCATTTTCTACGCCCCTCCCACCTATGTCACACTGTTTATATGAAACATCCGAAAATTTTGTATGGATCGTCACACTTCACTCAACCCCCTCCCCCTCCGTTACGCGTTACGTAATTTGTGGACGCTCCCTAAAGTGAAATGTGTGCAATGAGAAGTACTTATTTCAAGTACTCAAAAATAAGAATTTAGCAGGAAAAAGTACGATGTCAGTAGTAAGAAGTGTCAGAAATGTCAGTAGTAAGAAATGAGATGGTCGAAGTAAGAGAGCAGTGATAAGTGATTAGTAAAACATGAAAGATAATATGTTCGAAGTAAGTGGTGAGTAGTACGAAATGAGAAGTGAGTAGCAAGAAGTGAAATATGATTTATAAGTTCTGAGAAGTGAGATGTGAAAAGTATGAAGTGAGTAGTGAGAATTGAGAAGAGAGATATGAGATTTTATAGATGATAATTGAGAAGTGGTAAGCGAGACTAGAGAAGTGAGAAGTTAGTGGTGAGAAGCAATATAGAAGGAAGAAGGTAGAAGGCAGAAGGAAGAGGGAAGAAAGGTGAAGTAAGAGGAATGAGAAAGAAGAAGAAAAAAGGACGATAAACAAAGGATGAAGGGAGAACAAGGTAGCAAGAAGGAAGAATAAATAAGAAAGATGGAGGAAATAAGAATTAAAGCTTCCAATTCTCATTTCTCATTTTCTATTCCTCATTTCTGATTACTCACATCTCTCTCCTAATTCTCACTGGTTATTTACCATTTCTTACTTCTTACTTCCAACTTCTCAATTATCTGTTCTTACTTCACACCCACATTCATTTTTATACATTCTAATACCGTATTTATAGCATTAAGATAAAAAACATAATTATTTTATATGTAGTTGGTTGTAAAACCAGTCTAGCGTACTGAGGGTCGTGGGTTCGAGTCCCATCGAAGGGAAGGTGGTTACCTCCAATACATTTTTCAAATCAAAATCTTCCACATAATGTACATATTCACATCTGAGTTTTCAGAATAAGGCCGTTACAAATATTTAATTAACTTTTTGTCCTACTGGTCTCCGAAAGGCCAAGAGGGGGTGGGATAATAAGAAATAAATATTAAAATGAAAAAAATAAAAAAAACTCTTCGGATTTGTTAAAGAATGTTTTGAAAATCCTCAAAATTATCCGAATTTTATTTTGTTGACCCCTCAAATTATTATTTTTTGGCAAAAAAAATCCGAGGGGGGGGAGACAAAATAGATTTTAAATGTTTCAATCTCCCTAATAAATAAACAAATAAATATTGATTAATTATTTGCGAGCATCGTAGGGGAAATGCTACACGGTTAAACGACTATTTTCTTCCATTTACTTCCACTAATTAATGTTCATGCATCAAACAGATACGCATTTCTTTTTCTACTTGAAAACTTCTTCAGTGTTTTGTTATCGGCTCGAGTAGAAAACGAAATGCGTATCTGTTTGTTACATAATAATTAATTAGTGGAAGTAAATGGAATTGTCGTTTAAATAAATATTGTCAAATCAATATTTTCATCAAAATGTTGCAAAGCTTTATCTACTTAAATTTTAATTCCTGAAACTAGTTCTTCACTCATTCGAAATATATCATTTCGAGCTTAACATACCATCTTGTAGTGACGATAATTCTATTTTTATGTGCTCAAAAGACGATACATTTTACCGGGAGGGAAAATTGTTTTAAAATAAATAGAAACGTAAATAATAAATTTTGTTTAATTCACCTTTATTCTTGTTTACGAACGAACGATACTTTCGAACGAATGCGATTCGTTCGAACCGTTTCTCCATTTGAGTTTGCTAGCGTAAACGAGAATGCGCTTCAACTTTCGATCGAAACCATTCACGTTATTTCTCCGCTGTAAAGTAAGGAGGTGTCTGGAATTGCCTGAATTTGCGTTTCGTAATATGGGAAAGGACCCTTGTTATTAATTCATTTTATGTCAGATAATAACACTCTAACGCCCAAGACCGCCTTTACATGGTGTTACTTTGGATAAATTTTCCTTCTGAACTAGAAAAACAAAGTTCTAAAAAGGGGAAATTGTTGAAATCGCGATTTTAAAATGTTTGTTTTCTGATCGGTCAAAATAGTGATTTTGAGCAAAAACAAAAGTTGGGTGTTAGAGGGTTAAGTAAACTCTGAAGAATAGCGGCTGTTCAAAATATAAGGCATAACTCATAAGAACAGCACTTGGCACGGCAAATGCTGGGTAAAGCGTACCATTGGTACTTCGCCTACCTGAAGGAATAAAATAGACCCCATCTCGCGGTCCTTAGCCTCTTACCCAGCAACTCCTATCCCTACCTCCCCGCGGTGCTGGCCGGGATACGAGCAACCTTAGGGAAGATCGGGTAACCAACCCCGGTGGGAACTATGGTCGTATGCTGACAGGGAAGGGGGGGTATGCTCCTCTACGGAGGTGCAAATCTTATTGAGCGTCTGTTCTCCATGTCAGGATCGGCTCACAACAGCGTCTGTTCTCCATGTTAGGGGCGGCTGATCATCGTCCGAGTGCCAGCGAGGGACTCTAAGTGAAACTGTGCACCATGCTCCACCGGAAATAAAAGGAATGGTCCTCCGGAAATTTAAAGGGTTTTGTGTCAGGCCCTGCAAGCCAGCCTTTAAAAAACTTACGCAGCGAATAATCAACAAGAAAGTACGGACCGGAACAATCGGCGAAGACCACTGCGACGATAAGGGACTAGCGATTGGAAACTCGGTTCGTGGAACTGCAAATCTCTCAACTTCATCGGGAGCACACGCATACTCGCCGATGTGCTCAAGGACCGTGGATTCGGCATCGTAGCGCTGCAGGAGGTTTGTTGGAAGGGATCAATGGTGCGAACGTTTAGAGGTAATCATACCATCTACCAGAGCTGCGGCAACACACACGAGCTGGGAACAGCTTTCATAGTGATGGGCGACATGCAAAGGCGCGTGATCGGGTGGTGGCCGATCAATGAAAGAATGTGCAGGTTGAGGATCAAAGGCCGGTTCTTCAACTTCAGCATAATCAACGTCCATAGCCCACTCTCCGGAAGCACTGATGATGATAAGGACGCATTCTACGCGCAGCTGGAACGTGAGTACGACAGCTGCCCAAGCCACGACGTCAAAATCATCATAGGAGATTTGAACGCTCAGGTTGGCCAAGAGGAGGAGTTTAGACCGACTATTGGAAAGTTCAGCGCTCACCGGCTGACGAACGAAAACGGCCTACGACTAATTGATTTCGCCGCCTCCAAGAATATGGCCATTCGCAGCACCTACTTCCAACACAGCCCCCCGTATCGGTACACCTGGAGATCACCACAGCAGACAGAATCACAAATCGACCACGTTCTGATTGATGGACGGCACTTCTCCGACATTATCGACGTCAGGACATATCGTGGCGCTAACATCGACTCTGACCACTATCTGGTGATGGTTAAACTGCGCCCAAAACTATCCGTCATCAACAATGTTCGGTACCGACGACCGCCGCGGTACGACCTAGAGCGACTGAAGCAACTTGATGTCGCCACTGCATACGCGCAGCATCTCGAGGCAGCGTTGCCGGAAGAGGGTGAGCTCGATGGGGCCCCTCTTGAGGACTGCTGGAATACAGTCAAAGCAGCCTGTTAACACCGCAATTGGCTCAGAGTGCCTACCAATACTATTGTGTGTGACGAGATGCAAGTAGCGTACCTGTTTGGGAGTTGCCCACTTATATCGTTTGTTGCTGGAATTGGAAAGAGGAGAAAGAAAGATGAAGTAGATAGAATCTATTGTAATGTGAAAAGTAAACAAACGGATTATTCAGAAAGTGAAAGTTATTGCTACTATTTTCGGTGCATTAAGAAATTATTAGAAGTGAGGAGGTAAATTCTTGCGTATACTGAACTCTATATTTGGGACAAAGTAAGGAAGATTAAGTGCTTACAGTTAAATTTAATAAAATAATAAAATTGTATTTAAGGTTTCCAGTGCTAGAATTGTCCGCGAAGATTAAGACCTGGAATAGAAAAGAATAATTATTCATGGTTGTTAACTGTAAGTAAATAATAAGGCAAATGAAATGTCAAGAACTAATAATATAAATGTGCACAGGAACGGATTAATATTAGCAAAAGGACAGAGGAAGTTTGCTGGAAAGAGGTTCGCTCTACGGAAACGGTTATTGTGCGAAAGGGGAGTGTAGAACCAAACGTTGTAAGTAGGGTTAAATACGAAATTTAGTTGCGAAATAATAATAAATATAAACATATAGTTTTAGCTGCTACCGAAAAATAGGACTGCTCAAAAAATTGGTTTGAATCCGAACAAACTAAAAAACGTTTGCACCTGAGTCGGATTTACCTTTGTCGCACCATGACGGATCCAAATGCGAAAATCCTTGACCTCACTGAAACTCCGTGTGCAGGATGCGATGAATTGTCCACGGAGAATGAGCAGATGATTGGTTGCGATGGATGTCAGCTATGGTTTCACCTCCGCTGTGCGGGAATATCGGCTGAAGAAGCGGAGAAGATAAAAAAGTGGTTCTGCGCTGATGAAATCTGTCAGCAAGCCAAGAAGAAGAAAAGAAACGTTACCAAGAGAAGCGGTGACGAATCGGACCGTTCCAGTATCAAATCCGATGCTGCGCTCACTCTGGAGCAAAAGCTGAAAGCAATGGATGAGACCCAAAAGCGGATGGAGCAGGAGCTGGAAGCGGAGATGGCGCTGAAAAAGAAAGATCTGGAGATCAAGAGAATGATTGGAAGAAGGCGTATGATGCTGGAGAAGCAAATGCGTGAAGAGGAAGAAGAACAGGAGAGACTGCTGCAGGAGGAAGTTCTGCGAGAGCGGAAGTTGCAGCTGGAACGCATGAAGGCCAGACAGCAGTCGTTTGAGGAAGATATGAAGATTCTCGACGAAGAAATGAGTAAGCTGAAATGTTCTGCGAAAAAAAGCAAAATAAAGAAGGACGTCGATCCCGGAGAAGGTGTGTCGACAGCAAATCGGACCCCACTACGCAATCCCGAAATTGGAAAGTTGTCAGAGCAAAACTTGATGCAAATCAAGAAGTCATTGGTCAACGAATCTGGAATAGACGATACCAGTGATGAGGGCGCCAACAGCGATTCTGATGGAAACGATACATCTAGCGAAGAGTCTGATATTACGCCGATTGGAGGAAGAAAGGTGTTTGGTAGCAAAGCTAAATGCAGCTCTGATAATTCGAGCCAAAACGGACAAGGGCGTTCACAACATGGACCGACAAAAATTCAGTTAGCCGCGAGAAGTGGTATTTGCAAGAAACTCCCCACTTTCTCTGGCAAGCCGGAAGAATGGCCATTATTTTACGGTTCGTACCAGGCATCAAATGAAGCTTGTGGTTACACTGACATCGAGAATCTGGTCCGCCTGCAAGAATGCCTTAAGGGTCCGGCTCTTGACATGGTCCGAGGCCAACTACTCCTACCAAAATCCGTCCCTAAGGTTATAATAAAGTTGCGACAGCTGTACGGCCGACCGGAACAACTTCTACAGAGTCACCTAGAAAAGGTTCGTAGCCTGGAACCGCCGAAAGTAGGCAAATTAGCTAGTTTTATTCCATTCGGGACGGCGGTCGAGCAGTTGTGTGAACACCTGGAAGCAGCGAATCTCAAGCAACACTTGGTGAATCCGTTGCTTATTCAAGATCTTGTAGATAAATTGCCAGACAACGACAAACGTGAATGGGTGCGCTTCAAGCGTGGGAAGAAGAAAGTGACACTCCGGACTTTCACGGATTTCGTATCTGAAATCGTGGCGGAAGCGTGCGAAGCGAATGTCGGTCTGGAATACAAACCAGCGAACAAACCTTCTGGTGATGGACGTTCGGGAGCCGGGAACAGCAAAACTAAGGCAGCATTGCTACATCACAGCGAAGGAGAGAGTCCGCCGAAAAGTTCGTCAACTGGCGACGGAGGATTGAGAAGCTTGAAGCCGTGTCGAGTATGCAATCGTACGGATCACCGGCTGCGGTACTGCCAAGATTTTAAAAATCTTACGTATGCGGATCGGATGAAAGTAGTGGAGCAATGGAAGCTTTGCCGGTTGTGCTTGAATGAGCATGGTGTAGCACAATGTAGATTCAAACTACGCTGTAATATTGGAGAATGTCGTCAGGCGCATAACTCTCTCTTGCATCCAATGGACGGAGCAGTAGGGACTACCGCGCACATTCGGACGAAAAATATAACAATGTTCCGAATGATTCCGGTGCGACTGCACTGCGGAGAAAAGTCGATCACCGTTCTAGCCTTTCTTGATGAAGGCGCATCGGTGACACTTCTTGAACGGAAACTTGCAGATCGATTGGGAGTAGTCGGTGTTCACGAAAAACTCACCATCCAGTGGACGGCTGATATTGAGCGAGTTGAAAGAGATTCGACGAGAACGAATGTATGGGTGTCGGCTGTTGGAGCGGAGTCCAAGGTGCTATTGACTACGGTGCATACGGTCAACAAGCTTATGCTGCCGGCACAGGCGCTGGATGCAAAAGCACTTAGTTGCCAGTACAGCCACCTCCGAGGATTGCCAATTTCCTCATACAACGGGCGACCAGAGATGCTCATCGGGTTGAACAATCTACATTCCTTTGCTCCGCTTGAAGCTAAGATTGGAACAGTCATGGAACCGATAGCTGTGCGGTGTCATCTCGGATGGACAGTGTACGGACCGAAACAAACGTTAAATGTAGCAACAGTTGAAGGATATGTTAACCTTCACCAAGGAGTAACAAATGAGGACCTCCATGATCTTTTAAAAAATCACTACGCAGTCGAAGAGTCGGTGGTAGCAGTACAGTTGGAATCCGTAGAAGACATGAGAGCTCGCCAAATCCTAGAGCTTACCACTAAGCGGATTGGAGATCGATTCGAAACCGGTCTACTATGGAAGACCGACTGTCCGTTATTTCCAGACAGTTACCCGATGGCGTTACGCCGGCTGAAGCAGTTAGAGAAGAAGCTGGAGAAGAATCCGGACTTGCATCGGGACGTACGCAAACAGATCACCGAGTATCAGGAGAAAGGCTACACACATCTTGCTACGCCCGAAGAACTTGCTGAAACAGACCCAGAAAAGGTATGGTATCTTCCATTAAACGTTGTCTTAAATCCCAAAAAGCCGGGTAAGGTGCGCCTCGTGTGGGACGCTGCAGCAGCCGTCCAAGGCATGTCTCTTAATGCTCAGTTGTTAAAAGGGCCCGATATGCTAGTTCCACTAGTAGCTGTTATAGCAGGATTTCGAGAACGTCGAGTTGCCATAGGTGGTGATCTGCGCGAAATGTACCATCAAATCAAAATTATTGCTCGAGATAGGCAGTTCCAGCGCTTCCTCTTTCGAGACAACTCCAAAGAAGCTCCTCGTGTGTACGTCATGGATGTTGCAACATTTGGATCGACTAGCTCTCCCTGCTCGGCGCAATACGTTAAGAACTGCAATGCTAAGGAATTCGCCGTACAGTTTCCAGAAGCTGCGACTGCAATTATTAAGCATCACTACGTGGACGATTACTTTGACAGCGTCGACACCGTTGAAGAAGCCATTAGCCGGGCGAAAGATGTACGATTCGTTCACCAAAAGGGAGGTTTCGAGATCAGGAACTGGGTTTCGAATTCGATGGAAGTACTTCACAGTCTGGGCGAGCAGAAACAGGTCTCGGCAGTCCATTTCATCGATGATAAAACGACGCCGCAAGAACGAGTGCTAGGAATGATTTGGGACCCAGCTAACGACGAGTTTTCCTTTTCTACAAAACACCGAGAACAACATTTGCCTTACTTTAGCGGTGAACAGCGGCCGACGAAGCGTGCAGTGCTTAGCTGTGTTATGGGATTTTTTGATCCACTAGGTCTGCTCGCTCCTTTCACGATTCAGGGTAAAATCATTGTACAACACTTATGGCGTGGGGGCTGCGAATGGGACGAGTTTATCGACGACGAATGTTGGATAATGTGGAAGTCTTGGATTAATCTGCTTCCGGACGTAGAAAACATTCGTATACCACGCTGCTATCTTGGAAGTTTTCTATCGTCGGAGATTGCATCTGTTGAAGCGCACATTTTCACTGACGCCAGTGAACATGCGTATGGTTGTGTGGCTTATTTGAGAGTAGTTGTTGGTGGATATATCCGGTGTACCTTGGCCATGTCCCGATCAAAAGTAGCACCGCTGAAGCGACAATCGATTCCCCGTTTAGAACTGATGGCAGCCGTTCTGGGAGCTCGGATGAGTCAAGCGGTGATTGCTTCACACTCTTTGAAAATCAACCGATGTGTACTATGGACTGATTCACGAACAGTATGGAGCTGGATTCGATCGGACCAACATCAATACAAACAGTTCGTTGCGTTCCGGATCGGAGAAATACTCGAGTTAACCCGAGCTACGGATTGGCGATGGGTGCCAACCAAACAGAACCAGGCGGATGTTTTGACGAAGTGGCATCGGGGTGCCTTAGATAGTGATGGAGAATGGTTCAAGGGTCCTTCTTTCCTCTACCAATCTGAAGATCAATGGCCAGTCCTTGATGGACAGATAGCGCAGACAAACGAGGAAGCTAGGGGTTACGTGTCCTTTCATTGTGTCATCGATGTCGACAGGTATTCGCGGTGGACTAAGCTTCAAAGAGTGACAGCATACGTTGTCAGATTCACAGACAACTGCAAGCGCAAGGTGGCGGGAGCTCAATTACTGACTGTGAAGGCTACAAAAAATCAGCAACGTGTGATCCTAGTGCATCTGCCATCCGTCCAATGTTCGTTGAAAAGGGAAGAGTTCCGAAGAGCAGAAATCATTCTATGGAAACAAGCGCAAAGCGAAGGATTCCCAGATGAAATAAGTGTGCTATCCAAGAACCTAAAACAGAAAACCGGGGAGTTGATGGAAACTGTAAAGAAGACTAGCTGCCTTTATAAGTTGACGCCGACACTAGACGCGGAGGGTGTGCTTCGAATGGGCGGTAGAATGGAATTGTCAGAAGAAATGGCGTTCGATAAGAAGTTTCCAATAATACTACCACGAAAAAATGCAACAACGGAAAAGGTGATCCAGTTCTACCATGAGAAGTACGGTCACGCTAACCGAGAGACTGTGACGAATGAGCTTCGTCAAAGATTCTGGATTCCAAACATCCGTACCGCAGTTCGGCAAACCATAAATGAATGCTTCTGGTGTAAAGTACATCGATGTCGTCCACAGGTCCCAATGATGGCTCCACTGCCGGCACAACGAATTACGCCACAGTTTCGCCCATTCCATTCTGTGGGCATTGACTATCTGGGCCCAATTGAAGTCAACGTTGGGCGAAGGAAGGAGAAAAGGTGGGTGGCAGTGTTCACTTGTCTTGCCATACGTGCCATTCACCTAGAAGTCGCCGCAAGCTTGTCGACACAATCATGTCTGATGGCAATCAGGAGATTTAGCTGCAGGCGAGGTGTTCCCGGAGAGATTTTTTCTGACAATGCGACATGTTTCAAAGGTGCTGACAATGAAATGAAGATAATTTTTGGCGAATGTGCAGAGAAAGTAGTAAATGCAACGACAGCATGGCATTTCAATCCGCCAGCTGCACCGCATATGGGCGGTATTTGGGAACGGATGGTAAGATCCGTGAAAGAAGCGATGAAAGCATTGGATGATGGGCGAACGTTGTCGGACGAAGTCTTGCAGACAACCCTAGCAGAAGCAGAAGATATGATCAACACGCGACCGTTGACGTACGTGCCGCAGGATGCGGACGAGGAAGCGATCACACCGAACCACTTCCTTCGGGGATCAATCACGTGTGCGGACTTGGTGGTTGATGAGAGCGCTGGAACAGCACTCGCACTGCGCAATGCCTACAAGCGTTCGCAACAACTGGCGAACCAAATATGGAAAAGATGGTTGAAAGAATATCTTCCGACAATCAACAGACGGACCAAGTGGTATGAGGAGAAGAAACCGTTACAAGTGAACGACCTGGTGTTCCTTGTGGACGGTAACAATAGAAAGAATTGGATCAGAGGTGTCGTAGAAGAAGTGTTACAAGGCCCCGACGGACGAGTGAGACAAGCAGTTGTACGTACAGCTCGAGGAGTGTACCGGCGTGCGGTAGCCCAATTAGCGGTGTTGGAGGTATAAAAGTAAATCCTTAGAATCTCAAGAACTACAGGACGTTACGGGCTGGGGCATGTTAACACCGCAATTGGCTCAGAGTGCCTACCAATACTATTGTGTGTGACGAGATGCAAGTAGCGTACCTGTTTGGGAGTTGCCCACTTATATCGTTTGTTGCTGGAATTGGAAAGAGGAGAAAGAAAGATGAAGTAGATAGAATCTATTGTAATGTGAAAAGTAAACAAACGGATTATTCAGAAAGTGAAAGTTATTGCTACTATTTTCGGTGCATTAAGAAATTATTAGAAGTGAGGAGGTAAATTCTTGCGTATACTGAACTCTATATTTGGGACAAAGTAAGGAAGATTAAGTGCTTACAGTTAAATTTAATAAAATAATAAAATTGTATTTAAGGTTTCCAGTGCTAGAATTGTCCGCGAAGATTAAGACCTGGAATAGAAAAGAATAATTATTCATGGTTGTTAACTGTAAGTAAATAATAAGGCAAATGAAATGTCAAGAACTAATAATATAAATGTGCACAGGAACGGATTAATATTAACAAAAGGACAGAGGAAGTTTGCTGGAAAGAGGTTCGCTCTACGGAAACGGTTATTGTGCGAAAGGGGAGTGTAGAACCAAACGTTGTAAGTAGGGTTAAATACGAAATTTAGTTGCGAAATAATAATAAATATAAACATATAGTTTTAGCTGCTACCGAAAAATAGGACTGCTCAAAAAATTGGTTTGAATCCGAACACAGCCATTAACGACGCAGCGGAGAACAACGTCGGGTATATGGGTCGAAGTCGACGGAACGATTGGTTCGACGAAGAGTGCAGACAGATTCTGGAGGAGAAGGACGCAGCGCGGGCGGTCGCGCTGCAGCAAGGTACCCGGCAGAACGTGGAACGTTATAGACGGAAGCGGAGACAGCAGACCCGCCTTTTTCAGGAGAAGAAACGCCGGCTGGAAGAAGCGGAGTGCGAGGAGATGGAACAGCTGTGCCGTTCTCAAGAAACACGCAAGTTCTATCAGAAGCTCAACGCATCCCGCAAAGGCTTCGTGCCGCGAGCCGAAATGTGCCGGGATAAGGATGGGAGCATCTTGACGGACGAACGTGTGGTGATCGAAAGGTGGAAGCAGCACTACGAGGAACATCTGAATGGCGCTGAGAGTACAGGCAGTGAAAGTCAAGGCAGCGGAGGAGATGACTACGTCAGTTCAGCGGACGATGGAAGCCAACCAGCCCCCACCTTGAGGGAAGTTAAGGATGCCATTCAACAGCTAAAGACCAATAAAGCAGCTGGTAATGATGGCATCGGAGCTGAGCTCATCAAGATGGGCCCGGAAAAGCTGGCCACTTGCCTGCACAAACTGATAGTCAGAATCTGGGAAACCGAACAGCTACCGGAGGAGTGGAAGGAAGGGGTTATATGCCCCATCTACAAGAAAGGCGACAAACTGGAGTGTGAGAACTTTCGAGCGATCACCATCCTTAATGCCGCCTACAAAGTGATATCCCAGATCATCTTCCGTCGTTTGTCACCATTAGTGAACGAGTTCGTGGGAAGTTATCAAGCCGGCTTCGTTGACGGCCGCTCGACAACGGACCAGATCTTTACTGTACGGCAAATCCTTCAAAAATGCCGTGAATACCAGGTCCCAACGCACCATCTGTTCGTTGATTTCAAGGCGGCATACGACAGTATAAACCGCGTAGAGCTATGGAAAATTATAGACAAGAACAGCTTCCCTGGGAAGCTTACCAGACTGATCAAAGCAACGGTGGATGGTGTGCAAAACTGTGTGAAGATTTCGGGCGAACACTCCAGTTCGTTCGAATCGCGCCGGGGACTAAGACAAGGTGATGGACTTTCGTGCCTGTTGTTCAACATTGCGCTAGAAGGTGTCATGCGGAGAGCCGGGTGTAACAGCCGAGGTACGATTTTCAGCAGATCCAGTCAATTTATTTGTTTCGCGGATGACATGGACATTGTCGGCCGAACATTTGCAAAGGTGGCAGAACTGTACACCCGCCTGAAATGTGAAGCAACAAAAGTTGGACTGGTGGTGAATGCGTCAAAGACAAAGTACATGCTTGTGGGCGGAACCGAGCGCGACAGGGCCCGCCTGGGAAGCAGTGTTACGATAGACGGGGATACCTTCGAGGTGGTCGAGGAATTCGTCTACCTCGGATCCTTGCTAACGGCTGACAACAACGTTAGTCGTGAAATACGAAGGCGCATCATCTGTGGAAGTCGGGCCTACTACGGGCTCCAGAAGAAACTGCGGTCGAAAAAGATTCGCCACCGCACCAAATGTGTCATGTACAAGACGCTTATAAGACCGGTTGTCCTCTACGGTCATGAAACATGGACAATGCTCGAGGAGGACTTGCAAGCACTCGGAGTATTCGAGAGACGGGTGCTTAGGACCATCTTTGGCGGTGTGCAAGAAGACGGTGTGTGGCGGCGAAGAATGAACCATGAGCTCGCCCAACTACGGCGAACCCAGTATCCAGAAGGTAGCTAAAGCCGGAAGGGTACGATGGGCAGGACACGTTGCAAGAATGCCGGACAGCAACCCTGCAAAGATGGTGTTCGCTTCCGATCCGGCAGGTACGAGACGGCGTGGAGCGCAGCGAGCGAGATGGGCAGACCAGGTGCAGAACGACTTGGCGAGCGTGGGGCGTATCCGAGGATGGAGAGATGCGGCCTCGAACCGTGTATTGTGGCGTCAAATTGTTGATTCAGTGTTATCTGTTTAGATGTTAACTAAATAAATGAAATGAATCATAAGAACAGCCTATGATTGATAACATGAAACCTACAATTTCTGTCTATTCGACTAATTGTTTTGTCGATATTTTTTCCTTTTTTTGTTGAGGCGAGAAACCACTGCGTCCACCATTTTTGTGCCTTTCTCATACAACAAAATTGTACCGAAAGGCTATAGGATTACTCCATAAATGTGCTTTGGTAGAAGACCCGGAGACCCATAGTGTTATATACCTATCGACTCAGCTCGACGAACCGAGGTGATGTCTGTATGTGTGTATGTGTACAAATTTTGTAGACACACGCCACCCGCCAGTGATATTTCCGACCGTGAAATCGTTTTTCTGATCGACGACATACGAATCCCTCCTGCCACACCAATCCGTTCGAAAGCTCGCAGCCTCCGAAGGATCGACGCCGTCCGTTTCCAAACCGATTTCTTGTCTAAGAACTGGGAATCATACTATTGATCTGAAAATGTCGAAACTAAATCCAAACTTCTCACATTCCACCCCCAGTCTCTCCTGGATCAACATGCTCCTGAGCAAACAGTAATGATTATAGACAAGCGAACCCCGTGAGGAATCTTGCTGACTTGCTTTTCTCCCGCAACCGAATTCGCCGAAGAGGAGATTTTCCAATAAACCGCAAACATCCGACAACGTGACAAGGTTAAAACCCTTTGTTGTAAAAGAAACGCTACGCTGAAAGGCATTTTTCATGTGATCTGCCAGCCAAACAACTTTGGAACAATTTGAAGCGAGAAGGAGTCCACAATCCATCTAAAAGCAACAACATAGATGATGACTGCATTGCCGCTGATCGGCTCAATCGATTCTTCTCCAATGGTCACCGTTTGCTGCAACCTGCCATTCCGCCTAGCCAACTGGCAGTATATGTAGAGCCTAGTGCCGTCCGTAGTCGAAACCAGCACCAGCAATTCCGTTTCCAACACACTGATGTCGAAGAAGTGTATAAGAAATTATGGAACATCCACATACCGATCTCCTTCGTTAAGCTGCTATCCCCATTCATTCTTCCACAACTTGTCCATCTGATAAACACCATCATCAATACTGAAATATTTCCCTCTCGTTGGAAAAAAGCGATTGTCTCTCCAATCCCGAAATCGCCTAATCCTACTGATCCAAAGGATTTACGCGTACTCCCTGCGATTTCTAAGATACTATAGAAAATCCTTCTAGTATAAATCTCGGACCACCTCGAATCATCCGATCCTGCCCTCTTTTCGAAATACCAGTCCGCTTACAGGAAAAACCACAGCACAGCTACAGCTTTAACCAAGGTAGCGCATGATATTTATGATGGCTTCGACAGGAACTGTTCTGTTATGGTTTTAGTTTACTTTTCCGTCGCCTTCAATAGTGTCAACCACCGCAAGCTAGAAAGGAAGCTCGAATGAAGAGCTGAGCAGAATGAGCAGAATGGATACGTTTGCGTGCGATTTGACAGTTTTATCATGGGAAAACTGTCAAAACGTACGCAAACCTATCCATTCTGCTCAGCTCTTGAATTTGGACTATCTCCGTCAGCATGCAACCTCCTTTTCTCCTTTTTGAACCACAGGAGCCAGGTTGTAAAAGTTGGTGATCTCCTATCTGGTGAACAACACCTTACTGATGGCACGCTACAAGGAACTTGCCTATGTGCACTACTTTTCTCGCTGTACATCAACACTCAACAGTCTCTCTATTTATTTATTTTATTTATTAACAATTACAATATAGCAACATAAATAATCACATATTGATTTTCAATGCTTATGCTACTATGCAACATCTAATACCAATAACTACATACTGAATAAGATATTTAGATTCCGCTTAAATAAAGAAAAACTTCTTTCGCACCTATGATTCCTAGGTAAATCGTTCCAAATTCTTATAGCTCGTAGGCGGAAGGAGTCTCTTAAACTGTTTGTGAAACATCTAGGAACGATAAGTAACGAACCTCGCGAAGAACGAGTATATCTAAAAAAATCTCGAAGATAAATTGGAGAGTTGTTAATAATTTTGAATGTTTGGATACAGGTTCTAAACTTTAAATGATTTGTAAAATCAGTTCCAAGAATAGCCTTTCTATAATTGGATAAATGATCAAACTTTTTCAGATTAAAAGCATATCGTGTAGCAGCGTTGAATACTTGGTTTAGTTTTTTCGTGTTTTTTTTTAGTTACAAGGCCAAACAAAATATCACCATAATCAAACAGTGGAACTAAAAGAGACCTGACCAGTTGAATCCGGATATGTTGGGGAGTACACCGTCTCAATAATACAAGCGAGTGTAAGGCATTATAAATTTTACTGCACACGGCATTAACCTGAGGTGACCAGTTCAAGTTAGTATCCATCATTAAACCGAGATTTTTGACGACATTAGAATATTCAATTATATCGTTTCCCACTCTAACTGATGGTACATTCGACAAAACGGCACGTTTTGTGTGAAAAATAATCGTTTGGGTTTTTCCTCCGTTAAGAATCAGGCCGTTTTGCTCGCACCATAGCAATATACTCTGAATGTCAGAGTTCATTCGATTTACCATTTCTGATATTGTGCCAGGGACCCCAGATATGTATAATTGACAGTCGTCTGCATACAGGTGGAATTGACAATGTGACAGATTCAATGGAAGATCATTAATATACATTAGGAAAGGTAGCGGTCCGAGAATTGAACCTTGAGGCACCCCGCTTAGAACAGGAATTAATTCAGATTGTTGGTTGTTGAAGTCAACGTATTGCAATCGGTTGGACAAATATGACTGAATTAATTTTATGGAGAATTGATCTAAATAGAAGTTATATTTTAACTTGTTACACAATTGTCTATGATCAATAGAATCGAATGCTTTACTAAAATCAAGAAGAACCAGTAAAGTGACCATCTTCTTGTCAAACGCTTCTCTAATGTCGTTTTCTATTTTAATAAGCGCGGTTACGGTGCTGCATGATTTCCTATATCCAGACTGGAATGGACATAACAGATCATTGTGTGTCAAGTAGTCATTCAGTTGCTGAGAGAGTAGTGATTCGAATATTTTTGAGAGGGCACAAAGAATACTGATCGGACGATAGTCTCTTTCAGTAACTGGGTGGTCAATCTTACCTATTGGAATTACTTTTGCGATTTTCCAATCAAGTGGGAAATCTGAGGAAGTGATACAACAATTAAAGATATCCCGAATGTATGAGAGAGTAACACTTAAAGACATTTTTAAAACTTGTAGTGGAATTGAATCATTGCCAACAGCATCACAAGAAGATTTAACAAAGTCACTAAGTATTTCGTCATTTGTAACACACCTAAATGAGAAATTCGGGTGTGTTGCAACGTCGTCATTTTGATTGAATGAAAGTGGAGTGTAATGAGCAACAAAGAATGAGTTCAGAGTATCAGCACTTACATCCCCTCCACCCATACAAGTGTTTGTTTGTTTTAAGCCTAATCGTTTAATGTTCTTCCAAAGTTGCTTAGCAGGAAGGTCAGCTCTTAACTGTGAGGTAAAATATTGACGTTTTGTACGATTGACCTCTTGGTTTGTTAAATTACGAAGACAAGTGAAATTTTTCCATTTACGCTGATTCTCTCTATCGCGTTTCCAACATTCATAAGCCTCGGACCGATTTTTAATCAATCGATGAATGTGAATATTGATCCAAGGAGTACTTGGATGTTTAATCGTTTTTTTCTTGAGCGGAGCATGCTTATCAAGAATGGTGAAGAATACATCATTGAAACATTTTAGTTTTCCATTAATCCCCACACAATTGAACACACCATCAAAATTTACGCTACGTAAATCAGACAGAAAAGTCGATTGATTAATTTTGTGATATTCACGTGTCCAGTATACATTAGCACCAGGTTTAGGAAGCTTGAATTTGTAATCAATGCAAATAAAATCATGATCGCTAATTCCTCCCACTGATGACTGATAAACGTTCTTCATGTTCTCTGTGCAATTACTTGTGAATAAATCAATGGTGGATGCAGAATCGGGCCTATGACAAGTTGGATGAGTTGGAATCAGTTTAAAGAATAATGCGCTTAAATGATCAATTAGTTTTAATGTCTTGTTAGAGTTCTCCATCATCAAATTGATGTTGAAATCGCCTGTAACCAAAATATTGGGTTCTGTAGAAAAAATTTCAGAAACAATGCAGAAAACTGTATCTAGTTTAGCAACTGCCACGTCTGGGGGTTTATAGACGACTCCACAGACTAAGTTGGCCTGTTTTAATTTGATAAACAAGTATTCAATTTCGCTTTCTTTTCCAGATTTAGTGATAACAGAGAATTTGAGATTTTTTCTCACATAAAAGGCGACTCCACCCCCTCTTGATTTGTTCTTATTATCGCGATCAGATCTAATAATTTTGTATCCCTCAAGTTCAACTGATATGCTCGTATTTGAAGGTTTGAGCCATGTTTCTACAACAGATAGAACATCTAATTTTGAATTAACAACCAAAGAACGATAGTTTTCAATGTTGCTAGTTAAACTGCTTGCGTTGTGGAGAGCTATTTTAATAAAGTTATTGGACCGTTTCTCTAGAATAGTTTTCATTTTTCCATAATCTAGTGAATGTAGCTTCAGTTTCGAATCGTATATAGACCCATCAAACCGCAAAGGAGCTGAAGAAGTATTGGAATCAGTTAGTGCATTGATATTTGAATCAGTTTGGGCATTGGTATTAGAGTTACTTACGCTAATCATTTCGGTACTAGCAGGCTTGGTACGTTCACGTTTTTTGGCTGAAACTCGCGAATTTCTACACCTTTTGGCCAATAAAAAGGATCGTTAATTACAGCGACAAGATCTTCAGAAACAGAAAGTTTGAACGATACAAATGATAAATCATTAATCTTTAATGTTCTACAATGCAGATACCATCTGTACGCTGATGACCTCCAAATTTACATCACACGACCTGCAGCGGAGATAGACCAACTGATTGCTAGCATCAACACCGACCTTGCTGCGATCGAACGCTGGACTTTTCTCAACAACCTAGTGCTGAATCCCAAAAAGACGCATGCAATCATTTTTCTCGTGGAGAGTCAGTTACAGGCCAGCGTGACATCGTCTACTGCAATGAAGTCATCCCACCTTCCGAAAGTGTGAAGAATCGCGGCCTAAACATGGATCGAAATCTTAATTGGTGCAACCAAGTGAACGTTGTTCTAAACTATGTGTTTAACCGTAACCTGCCCGACAACTATCGGACACCTTCGGAAAGGATACCTATAAGATCTTCCAGAATGCGTCTTACAACATCTACAGCAAGGCCAAATGCAGCGCAACCTAGAGACAAAAATGAAGCCAACACTGAATGCCTTCAAACGATCTCTATAAGTGTTAAAAGAGCTATTTAATTACCCAACTTTAGTATCAAAATGTAATCCAATAGTAATCAACTTTGTTACTTCCTTGACCTCACTGAAGCAAATATTGTAAAAGGTTTGCGTCCTCTATTCAATAATTGTAACTTAGCATTACCCGACTTACTCGCAACAAGTTCCATTCGACGGGGAATACGATCCCATTGTTTGGTATTGAAAATTGGCCCGATCGGACATTGAATTTCGTAATTATTGAAAAATCATTGTTTTCCCAAGATTTCCAAAATAGAAATATTTTTTTCAGGAATGGTGGCAATGCATAGTAATTAATGCAAAATAATGAAAAAAATGCGATCTATTACCCTCAAGTGCTTTTTCGACCTTTCTTATGTGCACGAGAAAGGCATAATCGCCGCTAGGTGGATTAATCTGGGTTTTTTATTTGTTTGGCAATGAACTTGGACCTAGTTGATCCATCCCTATGTCGACCTTCTGTCTCGTAGAAATAAATTCAAATTCAAACTTCTCATAAGTAATGAGGAGCGGATGAGGGCTACTTCTGACTTCTCACTTCTTATTTCTTATGTCAAGTTTAACATCTTACTTCTCATTTCATATTTCGGAATTGTCACTACTTACTTCTCATTTCTCACTTTTCATTACCCGCAATTTGAAAAAAAAAATTAGACATTTGAGTTTTCAGATTCACGGATTATTTGAGACTTGATTTAATTTCATAGAAATATTTTATCTTTTCAAATTTCTTGTTTTAGATTTTATTATTTGATCATAATATCACAAATCTGAGACCTAAAAAATGAGTTAGATTTCTCACTTGAAATGTTAGTTTCCAGATGTTAGCTTCCAAGATTATGAATCTCAAAACTAAAGTTTAGAAGATGCAAGATTGCGAATTTCAGACCAGGTCCCTTCGATCTACATACATTTGGGCTTTCTACATCTCTCCCTATCCGGTGTTGAACTTAATCTAGAATTAAAAAAAAAACACATTAATAAAGAAACAAAAAATCTCTCCCTATCTCGATATCTCTCTATCTCGGTGTGTTCTAGTCACATTTTGCTCAGGATTCTCTCTCCCTATGTGTTCTGTGTAGTGTTTGTAGTGTTGTTGTTTTTGCAAAGTATACGTAAAGGCTATGTTCGCTCCAAAAATGAACTTTTCATAGAAGGCCCAGAAACCCATAGTGTTATATACCGATCGACTCAGCTCGACGAACTGAGGTGATATCTGTGTGTGCGTACGTCTGTGCGCAAAACACTTATAAGAAACTCACTCATTTTTAGGCACTTATTCTTAACCGCAACAAGTTGCATTCGATTCAACGCAGAATCTTGTACCATTTTTTTCTACAGGAGATTGGCCGGATAGCACTACGTGCCCAGAAGTTATGGCCATAGTGCATTGCACTAGAGACGGCCTTACTGTTGATACATATAAGTGGTGGAATTCAATGGGATAGTTTTGCGAAAATCGAATGGGTTTGCACCCAACATGGTCTGTAGAAAGAAAAACGGTTTCATCTAAAACTCTAACGATTTTAGAGACTTATAATAAACTGACGCTACAAGCATAACTGTTCCATCTTGATTTGATTTCCTATCTATTTGGGACAGTTATGCTTTAATGGGCAGTAAATGTGTTTTGCTATTAAGCATCTTGACTCGTTCAAATTACCCTATTGATAACCTTTACCAATAGTGCTTAACGATACTTAATTTATAACATTTTATAGTCAGTTATTCATTTGAAGTCGATAATTACATCTCCTATATCTTCTCTCCTCTCTTCTAGGTGAGTGTGATCAACCAAATTGATCAAATCCGATCGATTCGTGGGCGTGAAGCATTCATTACCTTCGATATCATTAGGCATTTGGATGCAGTTCGCGACAACATCGTCATCGACAGCACGATCCACGTCCCGGTGCCTATACTGTAATGCAGCGAAGAAAAAAATGCAGCGTTTTAATCGGCTTAAACATTACCACTCTAACGGGATCCGTTCGTGCCGGGTATTAGCATGTGGCTCTGGTTGGTAGTCGGTTAGTTCACCGCTGCACCCTGGGTGCATAGGAAATTTCAATTGAAATTAGCTTCTGTTAATGGATTCTTGGCGCACACCTCACCCCATGACCGAAAAACAGTGAACCGTGTGAGAGTAATTTGTCATGATCACCTAGAGGTAAGGAAATGACGAAAAATCTCACCGAGTTGTTGCGCATTCGAACACAAATTGACGGGAAAGGGTTGGTCTGTTTTGTCATAGGTTTCTTTCGTGGTTCTGTTTGGTACGTTTTTCTATTCGAAGGGTGCAGTTGACAATTACTAATTATATGCCACGGGATCGAATTCTAATTCGACCGTAATTAGCTGCAGTTTGAAACGAATTTAAATGATTGTTAAATTGAGAATTAAATATCGTGCTAGGAATATTAATTGAACTGACTTTATTCTGAGCAAATAACGGTTATATGATGTTATATTATCCATTATACGCATAATTATCCCACGTTATGTTTCTTTCAGCTACACATATAACGGTAATGAATACGTTCTGAATCGATGTACCATCCGTAGCTCATCGGTAATCTCATTCCAAGTTAGACAAATAATTTTATATGAGCTTTGCTATGTTCCAGTACTTGTGAATATCTAAAAGCATGTTGAAACATAAATGTATTGTACGCCATCAAAACCGGAAGTATGAACACAATGCAACTCCTTTTGTATTGTGAGCTGTTTGTCCATTCAACTGACCCGTAATAGGTTATGCAAAAATTTCATTTTATTTTGGAGGAACCACGCCACAAAGCATATAAAATTAAATATATATGCATGATTCGATTCAAATTTTCCAAATGGAAACTTTTGCCACACACTATTTCGCTCGATAGTTCACATCGTTATTTTCCATCCCGAAAAAATGGGTCTCCCGCGCTGCGGGAGCACGCAATCAAAAAACATGTGTGCACAAAATCGAGAATGAAGTGTGAAAATTCTGGCCAACAAAACTACACCGGCGATGCAGTTTTCCGCCAGCTATAAATAAAACTGTGAGAAATGCAACCCAGCCGCCGCCACCGACGACGTCGTCGTCGCTGTGTAGAAATGTTGATTCATCTGACATGAACCGACTCCGAATTTTCGGTTAACATCGATGTTGGTGATTTAAGTTTTCCTCACAGATCTGCTGAAGTGAATCCTTTCTATCTGAGAGATTTCTTTCTGAATTTAATGTTCATCATCAACTTTTTCAATGACTCTACGATCCAACTGGAACTTGACCTGCTTTTCAATTTGTGTTTTATTAGCCCAGGGAGTCGAGAATATTCTAGAGACGACCGAGATTCTTCGGATTTGCAATCCTACGCCTTTGCTCGTATGCCGACTATTTTACACTACTGCCCCAAATTCGTCGTATTAAATTAGTAGTCCACTATCTCAAACGCTCAAACAACAAACACCACCGACGACGCCGCAGGGAATATTTCAACATGCAGCAGCAATCCCAACCGTGCTATAAGCTTATTTAACCTCATTTCGGATATCTGTCTAATGCCGAAAGACACAAGACACTGAAAACGATGGCTATCCCTGCTGCTGCCTCTATGCGGTGCCGGCATTCGATATTGGAATTTCATTAACTGCAGCAGCCAGTGTTTGAATCGAATATCGGTGCATTTAACCAGAAACAGTAGCTGGCAACACCACGCAAGGCAAACTTTAATGTCTGTGTTAGTTTACACAACATTTTCAGATCTACCGCCTGTGAGGAAAAACATTCCCACCGAGAAAGTTTGTTTGCATTGGGGGAATGTGTGCTCCTTGGTAATAGAACTTCGGAAAATCAATCCAACGCTTGGTAGCTGATGGAGAGAAACGACCTACGAGCTCAATCTACATTTTCTCTTATAAAAATGCCGGTTTGTCTGTGATAAAAGGTTATCATCTTATTTGAGTGAAAGACCAAAACGGTTGGTTGATGTTTGTCTATTTCAAGAGCGGAATATTTTTTTGTATAGGAATCCTTCCTTGCACAAAATATCCAGGAATGTATCCTCGAACCCACTTTTGAAAATCAGAGGATTAGTGAATTAGTATCAGGCCGCATCAGGCTCTTTGCTGAATGAAGTTTTAAATACTACCCGAATCATTTTTTTTTTATTTCCACAGTACTTCTCAGCGCTATTTGTACCTATTGACCTTGTTACGATCTTTGCTAAGACCCGTACCTTCGTTTGCGGAAGAAAAATCTGACAAGCGGTGGTAATCCTGAAGGCACACCGTTCTGGGAAAAAACTCTTAGAAGGTCACGTCTCCACGCTTAGCAATGAGCATTAATAAAAACAACGCCGATGAGATTTGAGACTTTGAATCGCCATCTCCGGATTGACAATCCTACGCCTTTGCTCGCAAGGCTACTGAAGACCCCCAAGGTCTCCCTAGTGATGATGAATCACTGGATGAGATTAAATTGAAATTTCTCAATCACTTGGATTTGCACCTAACCTGTCACCCTAAATGACCGGAACGAAATTATGACGGCGACTCTCCGAGGATGCGTGTGCACGCTGCGAAGATCTGACCAGAAGAGGTAGAGTCATGGCTTGCTGCTCGCTTCACACGCTGAGGTGTGAATCTATAAACACACGCTGCAAGAATTTTACTCATACCCCACATTTCCCTTCTTCTCTCATTAAAAACGCAAAAGAAATCTTCTAGCTTGTTTTTCTCCTGGATTATTTCAATAAGACGAAGGTGAACATCTGTTACATTTGAGGTTAACTCCATTGAAAACTGCACACTGGTTTTAATACCAGAACAATGTTTTGAACATGAGCTCCAAAACTGTGGGTCACGAAAGATAAAACGTGGTTCATACGTTCGTTCCTATTCCGTGCCACAAATCTATACAAGTTGTAAAATTAGGATCTAAGTAATGAATGGATGATTAGAGATCAACAACCCGAGTAGCACACTTGTAACATAACTGTCCAATCCAAATCCAATCCAAATCCTATCCAAATCCAATCCAAATCCAATCAAAATCCAATCCAAATCCAATCAAAATCCAATCCAAATCCAATCCAAATCCAATCCAAATGCAATCCAAATCCAATCCAAATCCAATCCAAATCCAAATCCAATCCAAATCCAATCGAAATTCGATCCAAATCCAATCCAAATCCAATCCAAATCCAAACCAAATCCAAACCAAATCCAATCCAAATCAAATCCAAATCTAATCCAAATCCAATCCAAATCCAAATCCAATCCAAATCCAATCCAGATCCAATCCAGATCCAATCCAGATTAAATCCAGATCCAACCCAAATCCAATTCAAATCCAATCCAAATCCAATCCAAATCCAATCCAAATCCAATCCAATCCAAACCAATCCAAACCAAACCAATCCAAACCAATCGAAATTCGATCCAAATCCAATCCAAACCAATCCAAACCAAACCAAATCCAAACCAATCCAAACCAATCCAACCAATCCAATCCAAATCAAATCCAAATCAAATCCAAATCCAATCCAAACCAACCAAACCAAACCAATCCAAACCAAATCCAAATCCAATCCAAATCCAATCCAAATCCAATCCAAATCCAATCCAAATCCAATCCAAATCCAAACCAAATCCAAACCAAATCCAATCCAAATCCAATCCAAATCCAATCCAAATCAAATCCAAATCAAATCCAAATTTAATCCAAATCCAATCCAAATCCAAATCCAATCCAAATCCAATCCAGATCCAATCCAGATCCAATCCAAATCCAATCCAAAGCCAATCCAAATCCAATCCAAATACAATCCAAATAAAATCCAAATCCAATCCAATTCCAATCCAAATTCAATTCAAATCCAATCCAAATCCAATCCAAATCCAATCCAAATCCAATCCAAATTCAAATCCAATCCAAATCCAATCAAAATCCAATCCAAATTCAATCCAAATCCAATCTAAATCCAATCCAAATCCAAATCCGATCCAAATCCAATCCAAATCCAATCCAATTCAAATCCAATTCAAATCCAATCCAAATCCAATCCGAATCCAATCCAAATCCAATCCAAATCCAATCCAAATCCAATCCAAATCCAAATCCAAATCCAAATCAAAATTCAAATCCAACCCAAATCCAACCCAAATTCAATCCAAATCCAATCCAAATCCAATCCAAATCCAATCCAAATCCAATCCAACCAATCCAAACCAATCCAAACCAATCCAAACCAATCCAAACCAATCCAAGTCCAATCCAAATCAATCCAAACCAATCCAAACCAATCCAAATCCAATCCAAACCAATCCAAACCAATCCAACCAATCAAACCAATCCAAACCAATCCAAACCAATCCAAACCAATCCAAACCAATCCAAACCAACCAAACCAATCCAAACCAATCCAAACCAATCCAAACCAATCCAAACCAATCCAAACCAATCCAAACCAATCCAAACCAATCCAAACCAATCCGAATCCAATCCAAACCAAATCAAACCAATCCAACCAAATCAAACCAAATCCAACCCAAATTCAATCCAACCAAACCAATCAAATCCAAACCAAAATCCAAACCAATCCAAACCAATCCAAACCAATCCAAACCAATCCAAACCAATCCAAACCAATCCAAACCAACCAAACCAATCCAAACCAATCCAAACCAATCCAAACCAATCCAAACCAATCCAAACCAATCCAAATCCAATCCAAAACCAATCCAAACCAATCCAAACCAATCCAAACCAACCAAACCAATCCAAACCAATCCAAACCAATCCAAACCAATCCAAACCAATCCAAACCAATCCAACCAATCCAAACCAATCCAAACCAATCCAAACCAATCCAAACCAATCCAAACCAATCCAAACCAATCCAAACCAATCCAAACCAATCCAAACCAATCCAACCAATCCAAACCAATCCAAACCAATCCAAATCCAATCCAAACCAATCCAAACCAATCCAAACCAAATCCAACCAATCCAAACCAATCCAAACCAATCCAAATCCAATCCAAACCAATCCAAACCAATCCAAACCAATCCAAACCAATCCAAACCAATCCAAACCAATCCAAACCAATCCAAACCAATCCAAACCAATCCAAACCAATCCAAATCCAATCCAAACCAATCCAACCAATCCAAACCAATCCAAATCCAATCCAAACCAATCCAAACCAATCCAAACCAATCCAACCAATCCAAACCAATCCAACCAATCCAAACCAATCCAACCAATCCAAACCAATCCAATCCAAACCAATCCAAATCCAATCAAACCAAATCAAATCCAATCAATCCAAACCAATCCAAATCCAATCCAAACCAATCCAAACCAATCCAAACCAATCCAAACCAATCCAAACCAATCCAAACCAATCCAAACCAATCCAAATCCAATCCAAACCAATCCAAACCAATCCAAACCAATCCAAACCAATCCAAACCAATCCAAATCCAATCCAATCCAAATCCATTCTAAATCCAATCCAAATCCAAATCCAATCCAAATCCAATCCAAATCCAATCCAAATCCAATCCAAATCCAATCCAAATCCAATTCAAATCCAATCCAAATCCAATCCAAATCCAATTCTAATCCAAAATCCAAATCCAAATCCAATCCAAATCCAATCCAAATCCAATCCAAATTCAATCCAAATCCAATCCAAATCCAATCCAAATCCAATCCAAATCCAATCCAAATCCAA